>NW_028252283.1:0-100000 GCF_964263255.1 Lissotriton vulgaris
TGGTTCCTTTAAGAAAAGAGGTGGCACACATATATTATTACTTTGTGCCATTTGCTTTACCCTTTTCCAGATGGATGGCTGTAAATCTTTACTTTAGTTTTCACTCAATTTGCTTGTTTAAATTTCCTTCACAATATTCCTTACTCTTAGATACTGCTTCTATTTTCCTCAATTAACTTTTACTGAACAGTATTCCTTAATATATATATGAATAGTCATTCATTTCAATGAAATGCGCTTTGTTTAGAGAAGCGCATATTCTTTCATCATTTTAACTTCCATGCTTTCAACCACGCTGTTCGCCGCCTCAGACTTGAAATTGACACGATCAAAATGGCCGCACAAATGCTGAAATGATGACGTGTAGAGTTGTATAACCAATGGCAGTGGATTACACGCTCGCGTCACTCCCAGAATGCTTCACACGTTTTTCCTGACAGAAATCCTGCTTACGCGTTCATCATGTCTGATATTCCTTGCGCGTTGCTTTTGATCTGCTCTGCTTGCGCGCGCAGTTTCTTCACTTACTTCATTGTTCTCTGCTCATTACCGGTAAGCTATTTTGTGCAATAACCGTTGCGGGTGACTTCCTTTAAACCTGATACAATCTCTCCTTTGTGAGCCTATCACTGCTTAAACTTCGGTTTGTTTCCCTCGTCGCAACTTGTTGTAGTCAGAGTCCGACACCATATAAGTTGAATAAGTATTTATTAGCACTAAATATAAGGCTCACAAGGAACCGGCATAAGCATCGGCGAACAGCAGGTCGGAACAGCTGAATGTCAGACTGGAATGTGTGACGTCACATAAATACCATCGGAGCGTTCCAGGATGGAACTATGTGACGTGACACAGTAGACATGGTAGAGGTATGGTGATAACAGTAGAGGAAAAGAAGTACGATTACAACACGGGAGCGAATATTGTGGGTGGAGGACTTCTGAAGCCGAGTGGCACCCAGAAAGGGGTGTGGACCCAGCTAAATTGTAGATGGAACTGAAAAATACAGGGGGAAAGTACTGCATATTCGACAAAACTACAGCTGGGACGGGAACATACTACGACGAATGACACAAGTCGTTAACAAAGTTTTCGCTAGAGGGAGCCAGAGAGCCAGAGAAGCCAGATCCAGATCGACAGAACGCCAAACGGCGAGGGGCGAGCTGTGAGCTGCAGGGAGCTGCAGGGAGCGAGTCATATGCTCAAGGACTTTACGGACCGCCAAAAGCCGTGTTTGACCCGTGTTTGAGAGGCGAGCTGCTGGGAGCGAGTCACCGGCTCATTACCGCCTCAAGGTCCTCACGGAGCCACGGACTGCCAAAGCCGTGTTTTTTGCAGTTAAAAAGCCGTGTTTGACCTGCTGGGATCTCCGCTGCGCGGCTGGCCAGCACGCTTGACTGGACGTGTTCTGGCCGCGTTCTGCTGTGTTTTACATCGGTGAAGTGGAGCAACACGGTTCCACGCCCCAGGCACGGCCCTAGGCAGTCTGAGCTCTTGAGGCGCCCCGCATCTCGAGACTCCCCGCACCGCACCGAGCTGCACCACGCAGCAAGGAGAGAGGAGAGGCAGAAATTACTGTACCTCGCTGGTGGTGGCTGATGGTGAGAGGAGGATTTGCCCATTGTTGAACTAGTGACTTTCCCTGTTTTGCTGAGCTCGCCGGGGCAAGGTCCAGAATCGTAGCGCTCGGACTGGAGTAGCGCTTCCAGGCACTGACGACCTTTCCTGGGGGACTGCATATCCCAGCACGCCCTCTGGCCCCGCACACCTGGGACGGACCAGCGACACGCCTACAGCCACAGGAGCTGTTACATCATACCGCGTTGCGGGAGCGCGCGGGAGCGCCCGGGGCTCTGTGGCCCTCAGCGGTTGAAGTAGGCTGGGCTGGGTCCACTTATTAACATTTATTTTAAAACATATCTATTTCGTATCCATTCAAGCCCTCATAGACTTCGGCACTTGCCTCAATGTTTGTAATTTGATCGATGCGCTTCATTTGCTTAGCCTTTTTTAAACATTGAGTACACTTAAAATCGTTTTTTGGCATTGTGTATAGTTCTACCTTTTTTGAGGCATAGTTTGAAATATGACTGCAAAAAAGCTTCGATCTGTGAGATTGTTGGGGGGAAGATCCTGTGCTAAGACAAGATCCTACCCCCTGCGAAACAAGGATGATTCAACTCTCCAATTGAAGGGCCAAAGCCAGATATTTCAGTTGTGGGAGAAAACGGGGGATAAGGTGCCCTCGGAAATGATTGTTTTTAATAAGGGCGCTTGTTCAACTCCCTTGAATGACTCAGTGCCTGATCAGGTAAAGAAGGAGAAGGAATTGGGAAATTTAAACTTAAGCTTACATTCAAGTTCGGGTATTTTATCATCTCCTCCAATATTTTCTGAGAATGATGTGTTCAGCCCCTAACCTGGATAACATGCATCAAACTAAGGATCCATTAATACCCGAAAACTCTATTCCCAATGTCTCGTTAGGCCATTCCAAGTCAAGGGAGGTCATTAATGGGGATTCTCAGCCTTTGGATATTGACTTAGAGTTGTGCGAACGCTACTTGGCAGATGAGTCCAGGAAATTACTAGAGGTTATAAAGACCCCAATTGGTGCTACCCCCTCTGGTTTACATCTTTATAGTAGCACTCCATCCCTCAAATCCCAAGACTTATCTTTTCAGACTAACATGTCAAAGAGTCCGATGCTCAATATAACGGGGATTGAGGCCATTAATGCCCCTAGCACAAATTCATCTGAGAAACCTATATCAGAATCCCTGATTTCCTTGGAACATTTGTTATCTTCAATTCTATCGTTATTGAGTAAATTTGTGGGTAGTACAGATTGTGTATTAGAATCTGTCACTCAAATCATAAAGGTTTTATTATTGAAAACTCCAGAAAAGAATTCCTGCATGGATCCTTGTACTATTCCACTCCCTGAAAAAATACCAGCTAATGCATCTTGTTTGCCTTCAGAGAATATACCAGTTGCTCCTGCCATGAAGGAATTATGCCCAGTTTTTAAAACGTCTGCTTATAACTGTATAAAAGATTTAGAACCAGGCATTGTTATAGATGAAAAAAGTGTTGTATTGTCAGACACCAATGCAGAAAAGGCACTATTTCCCATTTTTGGTCCAGAATTCAAGGGGATGGAGGTTGAGGAGAAAGTGGGAAAACAAAAAAGGAGTAAAGGAAAAAAGAGGAAGCCTCTCCGTAGATTTAAAAATAGGAGGCAGAGACAAATAATTTTCGAGGACTCCCAAGTTTGCTATAACTCTCCCCCTGCTAAGGTTGAGATCGACAATGGGATCTTGAGGCATGATTCAAATATTTTGTTATTCAATACTGTGGTTCCTCCTGTTAAAATTAATGAAATTACTACTAATTGTTCTAATCCAATTTCTGGAGATCTGGACATAGAAGATGAAAGGCCCAGGGTCCACTTTCCTGTAGTGGAAATAAGAAAATCTGTTCCCGTGGTATCAACCGTTCTTAACCCCACTGCCCCTTCTTTCCATACATTGGCAGAAGGGGTAGTTCCTGTTCAAAACTCTTTTAATAATACAGTGGAAACCCGTACAGATTCATTGATTTTAGATTTTCTCCCACTATTTGATCTTGATTTGGTATTGAATAGATCTTTATTGCTGAAATGCTTTATGTCAGGCCTTTCGTAGCACTTCCTCAGGATTGGATTGATGCTCTATAGGGGCCCACCTCTAGATCGTCCCAAGTCTGGCTTTGTATATCACAGACTATTAAGGAGATCAAGCGGGGGGAAAAGAAGGTAGTCCGGAGGGGAACAGCTGGGCAACTGGAGATGGACACCTGAAAATATATAAAGCAGGGGATCAATGGAAACTTCACTTTCTGCCTCAACCTTCTACTACAAAGCGTTATGGTTGACACCCACCTGCTGAGCTATACAGGTGATACTGAAGAATGAGTAACAGACCAAGCGTTTTCTTAATCCCCAGGCGTTCCTGCTTAAAGATATAAAGAAGACCATGAACATGCCCCTTCCTTCCCTCCCCTGTAAGATAGAAATAAGGTATTCAATGAAAGCAGGACATTCATAACCTACCCAAAAACCACGGGAAGGAACCTAGATGCCAGTGGAGATTAACCTTGACCGTCACAATGTAATGAAATGAAAATCCTTCCCCTCCGTTAATTACAGTGAAAGATAGTACCAGCCGGTACTCAGACGCCCTAAAAGTAACTCAACCAGCTCGGGAGTCAATTAGGGAGTCTTCCAGAAATGAATGTCAAGAACATAAATGTTGCCCAGCCCAAAAACAATCAATGAGGAGAGTGGCGTGCTCCCAGGCAAATATGTTTCTGCAGAGAAGTTTCTCAGTGCCACTCCTCCTCTAAGCACAAAGACACTTAGCTTCAGTGTCCTGACCAAACCTCCTGACTCAGCCGAGTGGGAGATAAAGCGCCTGTCTAAGTACAATCCCAGAAACAAAAGAAGCCCACTGACTCCGTGGGCAAAACCTGAATCCGGGTTTGATGATCCAGTGCTGTGGGCGCTTCCAAAGCCCCTCCGTGTAATCCACACCAGGCGATGCGGTGCCGAGTAAAATACCCGGGGAATCAGCAAGACGGGACGGGCGCTTCCTAAGCCCCACCTGATAATGCAGCAAAAGGAAAACCGCCCAGAGAGAGCTAACTGCCACTCCTCTGGACCAACGAACTCCAAGAATCTGAAACACAAACCTCCTGTGAACCGCCAAGAACGAATAATCGGCAATGACTCTGCTGTGAACGCTGGGATATCCTGGTTCCTGGTCGCGCATCGTCATTCAGACGCGCCGCGCTAGGAACCATGGGAAATGTAGTTTTTGGTTCGTTCTGGATCGATGTGTACTGCAGGCAGTGATTTACCGGAGGTCGGGAATTCCTGACAGAACACCCCCCCTCTACAAGATTCACTGACTGCCACCAGGCTTACCTGGATAAGACAGATGGAATTTCTTCACCAATCTAGGGGCGTGTACAGCACCCGCAGGCTCCCAAGAATTCTCCTCAGGCCCATACCCTTTCCAGGCCACCAAGTACTGAAGCTGACCCCTCACCTTACGAGAATCCATGATACCTTTCACCTCGTACTCAATGTCTTGCTGTACCCTCACTGGTTCCGGGGGCTTGGAACGAGGACCCTTCGCGGGTTTAAGCAGCGACACATGGAAAACTGGGTGAATTCTGAAATTACCGGGAAGGCACAATTTCACAGCCACAGGATTGATGTGACCAAGCACCTGGTATGGGCCTATAAACCTCGGGTTGAAAACACTATACTTGCGAAAGCGAATATTCCTAGTGGACAACCAAACCCAATCACCCTTGTTGTACAGCGGACAGGGCCTACGATGTTTATCAGCCTGCGCTTTGTATTTCAATTTGGCCTTCTCGAGATTTCTCCTAGCTAGAAGTACGGTTTTCCGCAATTGAACCAGCCTTGTTTGCAACTGAGGGATTTGGACTTCAGAGGACGGGACACTCAACGGGGTGAACCGAGGATGAAACCCATATGTGCAGAAAAACGGGGTGTAGGAAGTAGAAGAGTGGGCAGCATCATTATATGAAACCTCAGCAGTCCACAACCAATCAACCCATGCCTCAGTAGTAGTGTCAACAAAACATCTCAAATTTGCTTGAGCGTTTGGTTTAACCTTTCGGTCTGCCCATCTGTCTGGGGATGAAAGCTTGTGGATAAGGAGGATGTTATGCCTAACCTGCTACACCAGACTTTCCAAAACTTTGCTGTGAACTGGGCTCCTCTATCTGAAACGATTACCTTTGGTAATCCATGTAACCTGACCACATGAAGGAGCAATAAATGAGCAAGTTGACTGGCAGTAGGGACCCCTTTACATGCAATGAAATGACCTAGTTTGGTCAAATAGTCTACTACTACCAAAATGGCTGTCATCCCTTGATCTTTAGGGAGCCCCACAACAAAGTCCACAGAAAAGCTCTCCCAGGGACTCACAGGAGTGGGCATGCTCTGCAGAAGTCCTTGCGTTGGACGATGGTCAATCTTGGCCTGTGAACAAATGTCACACCGCTGCACCCATGCAAAGACATCCGGACGGATGGTAGGCCACCAATACGTACGTAGCATCTTCTCCAAGGTTTTCTTCCCTCCTGTGTGACCTGCACATGGTACATTATGACACCAATGAAAAGCCTGTTGCCTCAATGCTAATGTGGGCAGGAGTAATTGTGAGCCTTTTCTTGGTAATCCCTGTCGGATCTTCCATTCAGGATGTAGGCGGATCCATGTCTTCCAGACAAAGGTCTGCATCCCCTTTTTTACTTTGTGAAGGAACTCCTCGGTGTGTAATACTCCTACTACCTTCCTGGGATCAATGATGCTATTCTCTGGTAGGACTTCCACGGCTGAGTTGTTTTCTTGACGCGAGAGAGCATCGGCCTTCCGGTTGTCACAACCAGGACGAAAGGTTACCATGAAGTGGTATTCGGCGAAGAACAGCATCCAGCGTAGCTGTCGAGGAGTGAGATGACGAGCAGCTCGCATAAACTGTAAATTTCTGTGGTCCGTAAACACCGTGATTTGCTGAGAGGCTCCCATCAGCCAATGCCTCCATTCCGTGAAGGCGTCTTTGATTGCAAGCAATTCTTTTTCTGCAATGGTGTAATTACGCTCTGCGGTGTTCAGTTTACGGGACATGAAGGCGATGGGATGGAGATGACCAGTATTCTCATTTCTCTGGGAGAGCACGGCCCCTATAGCTAGTTCGGAAGCGTCTGCTTCAACTACAAACGGGAGTTTTGGATCGGCATGGGTGAGCACTGGAGCCGTCGTGAAGGCACGTTTCAATTGTTCGAAAGCTATCTGTTCTCTCGAGCCCCACACAAAAGGAGTGTTCTTCCTAGTGAGCTTGGTAAGCGGAGTAACCATGTCGGAGAAATGAGAAATGAACCTTCTATAGAAGTTCGCAAAACCAAGGAGTCGCTGGACGTCTTTGACGTTGTTAGGTCTTGGCCACTCCACGATTGCCCGTACTTTTCTTTCAGCCATGATTTGTCCTGAAGGAGTGAGCATAACTCCAAGGAATTCCACAGTGGAGACATGGAATTCACACTTGGTTAGCTTACAATATAGGTGGTTCTGTTGTAAGGCGGAAAGGACTTGACATACATGGTTTTGATGTTCCGTCTCCCCATTGGAGTAAATCAAGATATCGTCAATGTAGACGACCACGAAGATGTCCAAAAAGTCTCTCAGCACCTCATTCAAAAAAAATTGAAAAGAGGCGGGGGCATTACACAGCCCAAAGGGCATCACCAGATACTCAAAAAGCCCGTACCGGGTTTTAAAAGCGGTTTTCCACTCGCCGCCACTTCGTACTCTCACCAAATGATAGGCACCTCTTAGATCTAATTTGGTGTAGATAGTGGCGGATCTCACTTGCTCCAATAACACCGGTATTAAGGGGAGCGGGTACTGGTTTTTGATAGTAATAGCATTCAAAGCCCTATAATCGATGCAGCAGCGAAGTTCCCCGTTTGCCTTCGGGATAAAAAAAAGCGGGGAAGCTGCTGGGGATCTGGAGGGTCGAATGAAACCCAGTTTAAGAAGGTCATCCAAGTATTCCCTGAGGTGTGCATTTTCCGGCTGTGACAAAGCATAAATCCTACCACACGGAACCACAGCCCCCGGTGTCAAATCGATACGGCAGTCGTATTCACGATGGGGAGGGAGAACTTCCGCCTTTACTTTACTGAATACGTCTTCATACTTCCGATAGCAACAAGGCAACGTTACTTCCTTCTCAGCAGCTGTGGATATGTGATGGATGGCAGCTAATGATATGGAAGGTCGCGAATTCTCTCTAATACAGTGGTCTTGACAGTATGCGGTGTGGAATTGCAATGACTGATCCGTCCAACTGATGGTGGGCTCATGTTTTTTCAGCCAGGGAAGTCCCAAAATAACCCCGTATGTAGGGGCATGAATAAGGTTGAATGAGATAGTTTCGGTATGGTAGTTCTCATACCACATCTCATATTCTGGCGTGTGTTGGTTGATTGGGCCAGATTCCAGTTCATGTCCATCTACTGCAAATACTGCCTCAGGAACGGATTTAGTAACAGGGACAACCCCCAAACGCCGGGCTTCCGTTAGATCCATAAAACAGCCAGTGGCACCAGAGTCTATCATTGCGCGGATGTTCTTGGGGGTGTTGTCTATCCACAACTCAAAGGTCAAGAAGAACAGGCGGTTTTCTACTACTTCTTCTCCTGTGACTGAAGGGATGGAATGAGCGCTCGAGTTTCTCCCTTCTGATAAACTCAAGCGTTGGAGTTTTCCGACCCTTTTTCCACTGTAGACCCTGCCACCTGTCCTGAGCGATAACGACCTCCCTTAGGTTTCACAGGGCATTCCCGTAAGAAGTGTCCTTTCTTCCCACAATAGAGGCAAAGCCCAAATTTACGTTGATGTTCTCGTTCACTCTGGGTTAGGGATGCCCGCACCACTCCAATCTCCATAGGTTCTGTTTTCCCATCCGATTTATCTCCCGTGACGGGTTTCTCACCCAGAAGTAGAGGTCGGTCTTTACTGCTTCTTTCACCTTTTCGTTCTCGTAGACGATGATCCAGCCTTAATGCTAAATCAATGAAGGCAGCACAAGTCGTAGGCTGGGGTTCTACTTGGGCTATGACATCTTTAAGGTTTTCTGTGAGTCCCTGGTAGAACAGGACCATTTGTTTAGCTTCAGGCCAATCGGTTTCCGCTATTAGTCTCCGAAAGTGGTTCAAATATGTGACCAAGTCGGAAGAACCCTGTTTCAGCACAAGTAATTCTTTATCTGCTGAAAAGGTTTCCGCTCTTCTATCAAAAGTCTTTTCGAACTCATTCCTAAAAAGGTCCCAGTCATAAAGAATGGCATCATTACTCTTCACTATGGGAACCGCCCACTGAGCTGCCTCCCCACCCAAGTACGAAATCAAAAAGGATACTCTGGCTTGGTTAGTGAGGAAACACTTAGGTTTACAGGTGAAGTGTAACAACACCTGGGTCATAAGCACTTGTACCTTTTTTCTGTCACCCATAAACCGCTCTGGGGGGGCTAATGGAACAGGGGATGGCATTTCCACTACCACTGAGGCAGGGGGAGGGGCAACGGCCCCTGCATCAAAAGGGTTACGCTGCGAGGCGTCAAACCGAGCCTGCAATGCTGCGGTTTCTTGCCGAGAGGTGGCTAGCTCTGTTTGCACCAAGGCAAGTGCAGCCAGGACATCGTCCAAGGTGGCCATCCTAAATCAACCCAACCAGGAGGAGATGAACTCGTGGGCCGATTATTCTGTCAGGCCTTTCGTAGCACTTCCTCAGGATTGGATTGATGCTCTATAGGGGCCCACCTCTAGATCGTCCCAAGTCTGGCTTTGTATATCACAGACTATTAAGGAGATCAAGCGGGGGAAAAGAAGGTAGTCCGGAGGGGAACCGCTGGGCAACTGGAGATGGACACCTGAAAATATATAAAGCAGGGGATCAATGGAAACTTCACTTTCTGCCTCAACCTTCTACTACAAAGCGTTATGGTTGACACCCACCTGCTGAGCTATACAGGTGATACTGAAGAATGAGTAACAGACCAAGCGTTTTCTTAATCCCCAGGCGTTCCTGCTTAAAGATATAAAGAAGACCATGAACATGCCCCTTCCTTCCCTCCCCTGTAAGATAGAAATAAGGTATTCAATGAAAGCAGGACATTCATAACCTACCCAAAAACCACGGGAAGGAACCTAGATGCCAGTGGAGATTAACCTTGACCGTCACAATGTAATGAAATGAAAATCCTTCCCCTCCGTTAATTACAGTGAAAGATAGTACCAGCCGGTACTCAGACGCCCTAAAAGTAACTCAACCAGCTCGGTAGTCAATTAGGGAGTCTTCCAGAAATGAATGTCAAGAACATAAATGTTGCCCAGCCCAAAAACAATCAATGAGGAGAGTGGCGTGCTCCCAGGCAAATATGTTTCTGCAGAGAAGTGTCTCAGTGCCACTCCTCCTCTAAGCACAAAGACACTTAGCTTCAGTGTCCTGACCAAACCTCCTGACTCAGCCGAGTGGGAGATAAAGCGCCTGTCTAAATACAATCCCAGAAACAAAAGAAGCCCACTGACTCCGTGGGTAAAACCTGAATCCGGGTTTGATGATCCAGCGCTGTGGGCGCTTCCAAAGCCCCTCCGTGTAATCCACACCAGGCGATGCGGTGCCGAGTAAAATACCCGGGGAATCAGCAAGACGGGACGGGCGCTTCCTAAGCCCCACCTGATAATCCAGCAAAAGGAAAACCGTCCAGAGAGAGCTAACTGCCACTCCTCTGGACCAACGAACTCCAAGAATCTGAAAAACGAACCTCCTGTGAACCGCCAAGAACGAATAATCGGCAATGACTCTGCTGTGAACGCTGGGATATCCTGGTTCCTGGTCGCGCATCGTCATTCAGACGCGCCGCGCTAGGAACCATGGGAAATGTAGTTTTTGGTTCGTTCTGGATCGATGTGTACTGCAGGCAGTGATTTACCGGAGGTCGGGAATTCCTGACACTTTAAGGACATAGAGTGTCTGAAACTACTTCAATCAAATGATATCGACTTAGTAACGATATTAGGAACTGGGGCCATGTCATTTATTAGGGTAAGGTTCCATTCCAAGTTGATAGTGAATCTTATACTAAATCAAGCAGAAATTTTTCAGAGTCAGGGGATTGATGTGGTGCCCTTTCTAGCTACATGTGTTAATAACCACTATGAGAACAGCTATCAACGGGTCTTGGGTCAAGCCGGTTCTTCTCAGCCTTTTGAAGACTTAAAGATTTGTGTCTTAAAAACGAAAAGGCTAGTTACACATGTTATCCCCGCACCAATGATAATAAATAGGGGTATAATTGAGAATGAACAGCAATGGAACTGGTTACCCGGTGCCTTGTCGACCAAGGTGACAGACAACCCAAAATTGTTTTCTCACCTTTAGCAGCTCTTTCACTGTTCTTTCCTGGAATGCCGCTGGCATTAACAACAACCCTGAAAAATTACAGTATCTCTTTTCCTTGAATGTCAGTGTAATTTGCATCCAGGAAACATTGTGCGTTGACAAATTGAATGTAGGGAGAGACTACTTTGTGTTGGAGGTGGCAGCCACCCCTTCCAATAGAGGACATGCAAAGGGGGGAATTGTGTGCCTACTGACCAATAGAATAAAGTGGAATTTCTCCCACTACGTGGATCCCAGTAATCTTTTCCAGGCAGTTACTCTTTTTAATTTAGATAATATGGGAGAAAAGCACCCCTTCATGATAATAAACGCCTATATACCGCCAGACGATCATTTTAATATTTTATTAAAACAAGTTTTTGTTTTTGTTAAACAAATCAAGGAGTCAGTTCCTTCCCCCAACTTCCTGTTAGTAGGAGATTTAAATTGCAAAGTCTCCAACCTTAGCCTAGAGCTTTTTAGAAATAAAGCAAAAGAGGAGGCTCTGCTGATTCCCCAAGCCCTTTTTCCAGGAAATATAAAAACAAATAAACGGGGTAAACTACTGTTAGAAGAATTGTATATTACAGAGGGGCTCATAGCTAACGGTAGGCTTCCGTCTGATGTCCCCGCAAATTACACACATAGTTCCTCTCAAAGTAAATCAATTCTGGACTATGTAATTGTTGATCACTGTATTTTCTCTCTTTTAAGGGACTTGGTTGTTGTAGAATCAACCTCCAGTGATCATAATGTTATTATGTTAACACTTTCAGTGGATCCTCCTAACTCTGACCCTTGGTCGCTTAATGGTGACGTGGTCTCCTTTAAAAAAAAAACAGGCAGATGCTTCTGGGATTTTAAAGCCATGAAGGGTTTGGAGCCAAACCTTGAAAATTTTTTAAATAACCTAGATAATTGGCAGGGGTTGGAACTACCCTCTTTTGAGGCTTTCATGAAGGAGATTATCTCTACAGTAAAAAAATCTAATTCAATTATAAGAAAGATCTCCCTCCCTAAAGCAGTTATTACCCTCAATAAGGAAATAAATAAGTTGGTGAGGGAGCAATATATATGTAGATCAGCAGAGAGACTTCAGAAAATATCTCTCCTCAAAAGAAGGAGAAGCAGGGTAAAGAAAAAAATGAAAAAAGAAAAGGAGGACTCCCTATGGATTGGCTTGCGGGAGGCTGCTGTCCAAGGAAAATCTAGACAGTTCTGGACTCTCATTGGGGAGGGTTGCGGTACAAGAGTGCGTCCCCTCCCAATTCCTATCTCGGAACAAACCTGGGTAGATTACATTTCAAATTTATATGCCAGGAATGACCTGCGAGTGGAACTTAGGGCAATTGGTGAAGATATCAATTCCACAATTGAGTCCCCTTCTGAATCATCCATAGAACTGGCTATTAAGGATATGCGTCCATCAGGAGCTATGGGACCGGACGAACTCCCCATATCAGTCCTGAAACAAGATCAAGTATCTTGGAGTAAAATTCTATTCCCTTTATTCAGGATCTGCTTCATTAAAAAAACTATTCCATCTTCTTGGAAGGGGAGCATTTTTGTGCCCATGTTCAAAAAGGGCAATAGAAATCTTCCCTATAACTATCGTCAAATAGCCCTCTTAGACGCTATCGGGAAGGTTTTCTCCAAATGCTTATTGTCCTTAATTAATGATTGGGTGGTTCTAAATCAAATTTTGCCACTAGAACAAACAGGCTTTCGCAAGGGGCATGGAACCCTGGATAATCTCTCCGCCCTTCAGATTATTACTGATAAATACATAAGGGTACGTGGCGGAAGAGTGTATGTGGCTTTCATAGACTTCTCCAGCATGAAAGATGGGACCCCCTCAAGGAATAAATTATGACCAAGGAACAGAGGGGAAAGAAAAAATTCGTTCTAGAGAAGTTGTTCCTTCAATGGTCATGGGCTTCAATTGTCGATATACATATAATTATTTGAATAAGGTGACAGAATAATATGACAATATTTACTTTATCATTATTTTTATTTTCATTTAGTATAATTTCTCATTTTTCTTTTATAAAAAAGACAGTTCATCATAAATACATTTTTAAAGTGAGTATTTTTTGCTTTTATGAACGAGTACAATTATTAACACACCATTGATTGAAAATATATACACAATTATATCGACAATTGAAGCCCATGACCATTGAAGGAACAACTTCTCTAGAACGAATTTCATAGACTTCTCCACAGCATCCGATAAGGTTGATCGCCCTCTGCTGTGGAGAAAGCTATCTGCTTTGGGTATGCCCCCTGTTAGACCTGTCTGATTTTTTTTGCGTAGTCCATCCAATATATTATTTATTTTGTCCCCTTTTTGCCCCTTGTGCTTTTATTAATTTTTGTGTCCACTAGATTTTTCAAGGTGTTGGTCAAGGGGATAGGTGCTCTTTTAACCTCATAATCATTCACCTCAGTTTAGGTGCCTTTCCCGTCAGGAATTTCCTTAGTTCAACAAAATGGTGGCTTCTAACTGCCACAACTGTCAGACCCCTAGAGTGCCCCATAGGTTAGTATTAAGCTTTCCAGAACCTTCTGGACCTTACTGGACCCTGTAAGGATAGGCTATATAAGGGCAGGGGTCAGGAAGCCATTTTGTGTAGACTGTTGAGCTAGAGGAGGGAGGCGGTGGTGAGAGGAGGTGGACGCGCTAGGAGAAGTTAGCTTGTCGGTGGGATAGGCAGCCTCTTCAAGGAGACGTTCCCCCGTTCACCCCTGACCAAACCCTCTTGCTAAGGCTTGGTAGCTGGAGGCATTGGTGGAACACTGACTGGCCCTTGTGAATCCTGCAACCCCTGCTTTAAGTGACGCTGTCTGAAAGAAGCTCCTTCCCTGCTTCTTGCCCCCTCGCCAGATCCCCTTACCGATTGATCTGAGGGAGATTCAAGCGAGTCACAGGGTCCTGCGTTGACTGTGGTAGTGGCAGGCGGCGCGCATGAGCAGAGGAGCGCTTAGTCTTGCGCAGGCTCCGTGATACCGGCCTTGTGTGAGGAGTGGCGCTGTACGTGAGCAGGCCTGGGAGTGTCCTGGAACCCGGAGCTTCTGAGGCGTTGCCAGACAGAGACACTACTCCGACGCGCATGAGCGGAAGCGCCGACAACGAAGGAACGACGGCAGCAGCGCGGGAGAGTACTTCACCGGCAGCCCCCGTCTGGCCTTCCTTCGTCCTTCTAGCAAGTGCGGAGAACCCGTAATCCGGTAGAGGACCAGCCAGAGTACGAACCAGGAGGGACTTTGCCTCACCCCTGTGTCAAATCAGCCAAATAAGGTGGCGGGAGGGGGGGAAAGGTGAAAGAGGATTGTTGGGTGACTGGAAGAGTGGGATCCGCCCCAAGCAGACCGGCAGCCCTGCTGAAAAAGGGCTGTGAGTAAGTCAGCAGCAGCCAGTGAGTGAAGGGGTGCCCCTGAGTAACCCGGTCGGCCGGTAACGGCCGAGTGAACTACACCTCCCCGTTGATGCAGGGACAGAGGTTTCCCTTCGTGGTAACAGTGGGTTGCCTGTTTTTATAGGAGGAGGCCGCTGTGGGTGGTTACACGAGTTCAGAGCAGAAGTCGCCAGATAAACGGGGTTAGAGGGGAATTCTGCCTCAGTAATAAGTCCTCTGGGAGTTGCTAAGAGAGGACAGTACCTGTTTGGAGACGGAGTGGTAGTCTCCCTGCACAAGGAATGTAGTGCAGGATATATTACTTATCCAGTAGCCCTGAAACGGTGTGGGAGTTAAAAGTCAAGGAAATCATTGGTGTGAGCTCCTGGAAATGCTTCTAGGAGGCCATTGTTCAATGAGAATACAGCGTAGATTGGTCTCTTTAACTCTTTCCATCTTCATTAAATGTGTAGCACTGTTAAGTAAATGTAAAGGAAGCCATATTGAACTGTAATGAAACTGACCAAGGAAATGTGAAATGAAATTGTAAATGTTATCTGTCAAGCAAAGTGAGAAGGAATAAGGAGAAATATTGGTGTAAAAAGAAAAGAGATATACAGAAGAACCTAATTATTTTTATAAAGCAATCCATATTTTTCCATACCTATTGGTGTAGTGTCATTTGTGAGTGATATTGCATTGGATTACTGCTGGGTGGTTTGCAACCTTTACACATGTGCCTCTATTGAATTTGTCTCACCCTAGACCAGGCTACCCTAGGTGACCTGACATATTTAGGTTCCAACAAGTTGGTGTCTAGCGGTGAGATCTTGACTGTGGTTGCAGCTACTCAGTAGTAATTGAGCGTAATTCACTAGCCTACACCAGGAGTTTTCTCCTAGCGGCCCTCCTAATTTTTATTTCTGTTTTTTTCAAAATTTGTTCCTGGTGGTGGGGTGGAGGTAGCTTCAGGTTGCCCTTGCAACTCAAATTTCCTTGTGTGTATAACTTGGAATTGCTTGTTGAAAAATGGAGTTTGCACTAGAGAAACTAGACACCTATTCTGTGGCTCAGCTGAAAGATTTCTGCCAACAAACGGGGGTATTTTTTAAGCATGGTGCCAGGAAGGGGGAACTCCAAACCAGTCTGAGGGCTTGGGTGGAAGCACACAAAGAAGGGAAGGAGGAGGATGAAGGGACAGACCGGGACACGGTTGTGGAGATAGAAGGATTATTCCACTCAAAGGGGGAAAACCTACTCCCAGGACCAGTGTCCTACTCCAGGAGGGGCAGTAGTGTCTCCAGGGGAAGCCTGACCGAAGCCGAGCTCACTGACAGGAGGGAAATGAGACAATTAAAATGGGAGTTGGCTAAGCTGGAGCAGGTGAAGGAGGAGCGGAGGATGGCTCATGAGTTTAGGTTGAAAGAGTTAGAACTCCAGAACCTGTGACGGGGGTCCTCTCCTGTAATGAATGGTGGCAGCGAATCCAAAGAAACAGCCAGGGAGTCCAGACCCTATTTGCCAAAAGACCTCATTGCTAGCTTTAGTCAGGGAGATGACATAGCCAAGTGGTTGGCTGCCTATGAGGTCTCCTTAAGAGCCCATGGGGTGCAGGAGAAGCACTGGGGGGGTGGTTTGTATAAGTACATGCCTCATGCTGGTCGGGACACCTTGCTGGCCCTGGAACCAGAGGAGCAAACCAACTACCCCACCATGAAGCTAGCATTGGTAAGGAAGTTTGGGCTTACCCCAGAAAGGTATCGCCAGAAGTTCAGGGGGAGCCACAAGTTAAGCACCCAGAACTGGGTGGACTTCCTTGATTACGCAAGAAAGGCATTGGAGGGCTGGGTCAAGGGCAGTAAGGTGAAGGATTAGGAGGGGTTGTATGATCTATTTTTGAAAGAGCACCTCCTCGAGAAATGCTTTCCCGAGCTGCGCCAACACCTGGTGGACAGCAAGCTGACCAATCCCCGGAAGCTTGCAGAGGAGGCGGACATCTGGGCAAGTACCCGGGTGTCCTCAAAGGGGACTGGAGGGGAAACCCAAAAGGTTGGACAGGGCACCCCTCAGAAGAAGGAGGGAGGAGATAAAAAGAGGGAGTTCTCTAAAGGTCCCCAAAACCAATTCCAGGGGAAGGGAACAGGATTCACCCCTAAGGCTAACCCACCCAGAAACCCTAATCCTGGCCAAAGCCAGCAGCCAAGGGTTCTCCACTGTTTCGCGTGTGGTGGTGTTGGGCATTATAAGGGAGATGTCAGATGTCCAAAGAGACCACCCCCTCCCACCGGAGGAAAACCACCGGGAGTAGCTAGTGTAGCGCTCTGGGAGGAGTTGCCCTTAGATAAGGGGGGTGAGTGGGCGGGTGTCACCTTAGTGTCCTTGGGAGAACGGGAGATGGTTCCTAAGATCCAGGTGCCCCCAAATACTGCTAAGTATGGGCAATGGGTCACCATCAATGGCCAGAGAGGGGAGGCTCTGAGAGATACAGGAGCCAGTATGACTATGGTGAGAAGTCAACTGGTGTCTCCAGAGCAGGTGGTTCCCCATGTACTCCACCCCGCCGCGAAGGCTGATGGCAGAATGGGCCACTATCCAGTGGCTGAGGTTCCCTTTGAGTGGGAAGGGGTTGCAGGTTCACTTCGAGTTGCCGTAAGCCCTGCCGTGCCAGTTGATTGTCTGCTGGGGAATGATATGGAGCACAACGCTTGGAGAGAGGTGGAATACCGGACGCACTCTGCGATGCTGGGTACACCTGACTGGGCCTGTGTGAGCACACGGTCTGCGACTGCCCCGAGAGGGAGTTCGCCTGGGTTGGAGCCTGGAACAATGGCCCAACCCGCTGCCAAAAAGGGACAGACCCGAAGGCAGGAAGAGCCTGCTTCGGCTTCCACACCCCATGTGACAGATCGGCCACCTGCGGTGGTGGACCAGGAGTCCGTGGAGGGGGAAGTAGACTCTCTGGAGGATTTACCCATCCCTGCTGAGTGGCATGTGGAGGGAGGACCTACCAGAGAGGAATTCTGTAAGGGGCAGAGGGAGTGCCCTACCCTTGAGGGACTGAGGCGACAGGCTGAAGCCCAGGCAGCAGGTGATGTTACGGGACACTACCATATTTACTGGGAGGATGGACTCCTCTACAGTGAACCCAAGGTACCCTTACCTGGTTCATCAAGGGCCTTGGTAGTCCCGCAACAATACCAAGCCTTTCTGCTGGAATTGGCTCATGCTATACCCTTGGCAGGACACTTAGGTCAGGACAAGACCTTTGCTCGGCTTGTCCTCCACTTTTACTGGCCTCAGATGAAAGTGGCGTCCAACACTTACTGTCGGATATGTGTATCCTGCCAGGCCAGTGGGAAAACAGGGGTGAAGCTGAAGGCTCCCCTGGAACCACTTCCAGTCGTTAGCACCCCCTTTCAAAGGGTGGCCATCAACATTATAGGGCCTTTAGATCCACCAACAACAGCTGGTCACAGGTTCATCCTGGTTCTGGTGGATCATGCCACACGGTACCCAGAGGCAATTCCTCTGAGGACAGTCACTGCACCTGTGGTGGCTAAAGCCCTAATGGGGATCTTTACCCGAGTGGGTTTTCCCAAAGAAGTTGTGTCTGACAGGGGGACCAACTTTATGTCAGCTTACATGTGGGCAATGTGGAAGGAGTGTGGAGTGACCTACCGGTTCACCACTCCTGATCACCCCCAGTCGAATGGACTGGTTGAGAGGTTCAACAAAACCTTGAAGGGCATGATCAGAAGTCTGCCCAAAAGCCTGCGGAGGAAATGGGACGTCCTCCTACCCTGTTTGCTATTCTCTTACAGGGAAGTGCCACAGAAGGGAGTGGGCTTCAGCCCCTTTGAACTTCTGTATGGGCACCCTGTACGCGGTCCTCTCAGCCTGGTGAAGGATGGTTGGGAAAAGTCTCCCAGGAAACCCCCCCAGGATGTGGTGAGCTACATGCTGGCCTTCAGGAGCCAAATGGCGAAGTTGTGGAAGCAAGCTTCTGACAACTTGGAGGCCAGCCAGGCAGTCATGAAAGAGTGGTATGACCACAATGCTCACCAGGTGGAATTGGAGCCTGGCCAGAAAGTGTGGGTGATGGAACCTGGAGAGCTCAGTGCCCTCCAGGATCGCTGGACAGGCCCATTTGAAGTGTTGGAAAAGAAGGGTAAGGCCACATACCTGGTGGACCTTAAGACCCCTCGACAGCCCCTACGGGTGCTGCATGCCAACCGACTCAAACCCCACCATGAGAGGCCCGAGGTCATTTTAATGATGGTGACTGATGGGGAAGAGGAAGCGGAAAGCGAACCTCTCCCAGACTTGTTCTCGTCTCAAGAGAAGGATGGGTCAGTGGAGGGAGTGATTCTCTCTCCCACTCTAACTCCTGAACAGCGGGAGGACTGCCGCCAGATACTGGAGCAGTACTCTACGTTGTTCTCCCTTGTCCCGGGAAGGACTCACCTGTGTACCCATGATGTGGACACAGGGGACAGCCCACCAGTGAAGTCGAAGACCTACCGGCTGTCCGACAAGGTGAAGGATAGCATCCATGGAGAGGTTGCTAAGATGCTAGAGCTGGGAGTTATAGAACCTTCCAACAGCCCTTGGTCCAGTCCGGTGGTGCTAATGCCAAAAGCCGCTCCACCAGGCACCACACCAGAACTGAGGTTCTGTGTGGATTACCAGGGACTGAACTCAGTTACAAAGACTGATGCTCATCCGATCCCTAGGGCGGATGAATTAATTGACTGGCTAGGAGCTGCCCAATACCTAAGTAACTTTGACCTCACTTCAGGGTACTGGCAGATCTCCTTGACAAATGGAGCAAAGGAAAGGTCAGCCTTCTCCACGCCTGAGGGACACTTCCAATTTTGCATGATGCCCTTTGGGCTCAAAAATGCCCCTGCCACATTTCAGCGGCTGGTGAATCAGGTCCTCTCTGGAATGGAGGGTTTCTCCGCTGCTTACCTGGATGACATTGCTGTCTTCAGTAGCAGTTGGGAGGACCATTTGCAACATTTGCAAGCCGTTCTCCAGGCCCTGAAACAAGCTGGATTGACAATCAAGGCCAGCAAATGCCAGATTGGGCAGGGGTCGGTTGTGTACCTTGGACACTTGGTGGGTAGGGGGACAGTGCAGCCCCTGCAGGCAAAGATTGAGGCAATCATGGCCTGGGAACCCCCCCAAGACACAGACTGAGGTCCGAGCTTTCCTGGGCCTCACAGGCTACTACCGTCGCTTTGTGAAGGGGTATGGCACTATTGTAGCGCCCCTCACAGAGCTCACCTCCAAGAAACAACCTCGACGGGTAGTTTGGACGGAAGCTTGTCAGCAAGCTTTTGAAAAACTGAAGCAGGCAATGTGTGCAGCACCGGTCCTGAGGGCCCCAGACTTCTCAGAGGAGTTCATTGTCCAGACAGATGCATCAGAACATGGCATTGGGGCAGTGTTATCGCAACTGAATGAAGAGGGCCTGGATCAGCATGTAGTCTTCCTATCCAGGAGACTGCTTCATGGGGGACAGAAGTGGAGTGCAATTGAGAGAGAAGCTTTTGCGGTGGTGTGGGCTCTGAAGAAGCTGCGGCCATACCTGTTTGGCTCGCACTTCCTGGTTCAGACTGACCACCGACCCCTTCATTGGCTAATGCAGATGAAGGGGGAGAATCCCAAGCTGTTGAGGTGGTCCATCTCCCTACAGGGAATGGACTTCCGGGTGGAACATCGGCCTGGAGTGGACAACGCCAATGCAGACGGTCTCTCTAGGTATTTCCGCCTTAGTGATGAGGACTCCCAAGGGGTTGGGTAGCTCTCCCCACTTTCAGCTCGGGGGGACGCGTGTTAGACCTGTCTGACTTTTTTTGCATAGTCCCTCCAATATATTATTTATTTTGTCCCCTTTTTGCCAATCATGCTTTTATTAATTTTTGTGTCCACTAGATTTTTCAAGGTGTTGGTCAAGGGGATAGGTGTTCTTTTACCCTCATAATCATTCACCTCAGTTTAGGTGCCTTTCCTTTCAGGAATTTCCTTAGTTCAACAAAATGGTGGCTTCTAACTGCCACAACTGTCAGACCCCTAGAGTGCCCCATAGGTTAGTATTAGGCTTTCCAGAACCTTCTGGACCTTACTGGACCCTGTAAGGATAGTCTATATAAGGGCAGGGGTCAGGAAGCCATTTTGTGTAGACTGTTGAGCTAGAGGAGGGAGGCGTGGTGAGAGGAGGTGGACGCGCTAGGAGAAGTTAGCTTGTCGGTGGGATAGGCAGCCTCTTCAAGAGACGTTCCCCCGTTCACCCCTGACCAAACCCTCTTGCTAAGGCTTGGTAGCTGGAGGCATTGGTGGAACACTGACTGGCCCTTGTGAATCCTGCAACCCCTGCTTTAAGTGACGCTGTCTGAAAGAAGCTCCTTCCCTGCTTCTTGCCCCCTCGCCAGATCCCCTTACCGATTGATCTGAGGGAGATTCAAGCGAGTCACAGGGTCCTGCGTTGACTGTGGTAGTGGCATGCGGCGCGCATGAGCAGAGGAGCGCTTAGTCTTGCGCAGGCTCCGTGATACCGGCCTTGTGTGAGGAGTGGCGCTGTATGTGAGCAGGCCTGGGAGTGTCCTGGAACCCCGAGCTTCTGAGGCGTTGCCAGACAGAGACACTACTCCGACGCGCATGAGCGGAAGCGCCGACAACGAACGAACGACGGCAGCAGCGCGGGAGAGTACTTCACCGGCAGCCCCGGTCTGGCCTTCCTTCGTCCTTCTAGCAAGTGCGGAGAACCCGTAATCCGGTAGAGGACCAGCCAGAGTACGAACCAGGAGGGACTTTGCCTCACCCCTATGTCAAATCAGCCAAGTAAGGTGGCGGAAGGGGGGGAAAGGTGAAAGAGGATTGTTGGGTGATTGGAAGAGTGGGATCCGCCCCAAGCACACCGGCAGCCCTGCTGAAAAAGGGCTGTGAGTAAGTCAGCAGCAGCCAGTGAGTGAAGGGGTGCCCCTGAGTAACCCGGTCGGCCGGTAACGGCCGAGTGAATTACACCTCCCTGTTGATGCAGGGACAGAGGTTTCCCTTCGTGGTAACAGTGGGTTGCCTGTTTTTATAGGAGGAAGCCGCTGTGGGTGGTTACACAAGTTCAGAGCAGAAGGCGCCAGATAAACGGGGTTAGAGGGGAATTCTGCCTCAGTAATAAGTCCTCTGGGAGTTGCTAAGAGAGGACAGTACCTGTTTGGAGACGGAGTGGTAGTCTCCCTGCACAAGGAATGTAGTGCAGGATATATTACTTATCCAGTAGCCCTGAAACGGTGTGGTAGTTAAAAGTCAAGGAAATCATTGGTGTGAGCTCCTGGAAATACTTCTAGGAGGCCATTGTTCAATGAAAATACAGCGTAGATTGGTCTCTTTAACTCTTTCCATCTTCATTAAATGTGTAGCACTGCTAAGTAAATGTAAAGGAAGCCATATTGAACTGTAATGAAACTGACCAAGGAAATGTGAAATGAAATTGTAAATGTTATCTGTCAAGCAAAGTGAGAAGGAATAAGGAGAAATATTGGTGTAAAAATAAAAGAGATATACAGAAGAACCTAATTATTTTTATAAAGCAATCCATATTTTTCCATACCTATTGGTGTGGTGTCATTTTTGAGTGATATTGCATTGGATTACTGCTGGGTGGTTTGCAACCTTTACACATGTGCCTCTATTGAATTTGTCTTACCCTAGGCCAGGCTACCCTAGGTGACCTGACATATTTAGGTTCCAACACCCCCTCAATTGCTAGATATGACCCAGGCGCTACATACAGACACATGGTGTCAAGTTCTCCAAGGAGGAGATAGAGGATTATCTAAGATCATTCCTTCAATTAATGGCCTTAAGCAGGGTTGCCTCCTTGCCCCACTGCTTTTCTCTCTGTATATTGCAGATCTTCCCGCCTCACTCTCCTCTTGTGATGGTATAGCCCCAGTTTTGGGTGGAAAGCACATTTCATGTCTGTTATATGCGGATGTTATTTTAATAATGGATCTTATGCCTAAAAGTCTTGCCAAACGCCTCCATGCTTTACATTTGTATGCAGAAACCCACTATCTAAAAATTAATGCAGCAAAGAATAAAATTATGTGTATTTCAGGCCGGAAAAAACATAAGTTTGAGAGCTTTGTCTGGTCTGTGGGAGGCGACAAACTTGAGGTGGTAAAGAGTTATGTGTTCTTGGGAAAATTAATTTCAGACTCTTTAAGTGATAAACCCCATATCGACAACAATGCCCGGAAGGCCTTATCCCAAGGGAGAAGCTTAAGGGCATTGTACTCGGCAATGGGAAGAAGGCATTTTTCTTATTTATTGGAGGTCTTCAGGGCAAAAATTCCTTCTACCCTCTTGTATGGATTGGAATTGGTCGACCTAAGGCATTGGGATTTTTTAAATGTGGTTGAAGGAAAATTATTAAGAAGCGTAACTTCCATTAATTCCGCTTGTTCAGTGGCCGCTTGCAGACTTGAGTTCGGCCTGCGCAGCAGTTGGGTGCAGGGCCTGGCAGCGGTAGTACGTTGGGTCGCAAGCTTAGCCAGAGGAGAAGCGGGGACTATGAGAACCCTTTTAAAGGCGGAACTATTGGGAAGTTTAAGAGAATATTCCCTAATTGTTAAAATTTTTAGAAAGGCTGTATCGCTTCTGCAATTGGAGGAGAGTACCCTCTTTTCCTTATCCGCAGCCCAGTGAAAGTCTGTCTTGAAAGAGGCTTCCTGGGACCTTAGCTACAGATTGGACAGCGCCTCGATCCTTGCTAAGCTAAGTAATCTCTTGTTTAAATGGTACGGAGTCCCTGCAATTTGCGACCTTTGTCACTTGTCCACTCAAGATCGAATGCATGTACTTTTCATATGTCCAGCGCTGCGTCCATTTCGCCGTAAATGGTTAAGGCAAATATGGTTGCAAATGGGTATTTTAAATGCTAATTCTTTTATGCTTGCCTTATATAACCCCCCAAATGAGAGATTCTGTTTTAACATTCTTAACTTTTTTTAATGCTTTTTAGCTAGTTATTGAAGGCTTGCTTATGAAGTATGTATCTATGAATTATTTTGTATTGCGGTAATTGTTGTAAATTGTCTTTCTGGTAATGAATGGAGCTTTGTATTGTGAGTTTCTTTTATGTGGACCTCCACGGAGTTCCAAAACATAATAAAAAATTGAATTGAATTGAATACTGCATATTCTTAGGTTTAAACAGCATAGCTATATGCCCCCAGGAAAATATACGAGCTAATTTTTCATTTTCCAATGCATCCTTTTGTTATGAAATATAATTGTATGGAATAGTCTCTAGTTAGATCGCGGAAGCCTCATTTGAATATTACACAGTAAAATGTGAACACAGCATAATGGGTGAAAGCCTTTTGAGACACATTGGTCCAAGTGTTTTGACAGCTGGATCTCTCGCTTATGTTGACGTCATTGGTCAGTGAGTCTGCTTCTGGGGCCCGCATGAACTCCGGCGCGCGCACACATAATTGGAGTATGCAAAATAATTCTACCGCATGGAAACCAAGAAGGAACAAAGACAATGGCGTCTGGATACTGTTCCGTCAATGCAAATAAAGCGGCCATCTTTGAATGGTAAATAATTTTGTGACAAAAAAGCCAGTGTTGATAGGAGTACAACACTCTGAGGTAAATGTCTGCACGTCAGAGGTGCTTAACAACAAGATCGGAGAAGAAAGACAAAAAGTAACTCAGCGTTGAACCAAAAGCTGCTGTTTGATAGGTAAAATAGTTTAATTATAATGCAAGAAATAATCGTACAAATCAACTTAAAAACAGTGCTACAAGATGTCCTTTCTTTCAAATATTTATTTTGTGAATAGAACACGAAAGAATCGTTGGTGCATTCAAATGATCGTCGGCTATGCACCCACATACCATACGTTGAAACGATGCCACCACTGCAAACAAAATACTTCGTAGCTCGAATAATGTATCAATCTGTCTTGCAGTAATTATAAGAACTCCGATAACATTCAACGCTCTGCTACAAATTTGGAAGAAATAACTGCTCAGTTCCAGTGCTCTCTAAGTGCACCACAAGAGCCTACTTTCATTGACTTTATGCTTTCCATTGCAACGTCATGGAGATCGCCCGTGGGGCTAACGCGCATTTCCTTCAGCCAGAAAGCAGCAGGCGCGCGGAGGAAGAAAGCCGAGGTGCCTGATAGGCTACAAGGCCGTGACGTACGTTAGTCGGGCGTTTCCTTTCTGGAAGGTTCCCTGCGCTATATATTGAAGCCGGCCTTCATCATCCTCCCATTCAGACGCCGGCGGTTCACAGACAGGCATCAGCTTCTGTCTTGAAACAAGCGTAAAGAGAACCGCGAAGATCAGCAGGTAAGCGGCCTGGTGCCAAGATGACGGGTCTCCCCTTGTTGGATGGCTGGAGTGGGAATTGTAGTGGAGGAATACCTTATTTGGCTGGCATGTACAAATTTGTTGGAAATTATTCGTCGAATATCTTTGTTGTGACATAATCGTCGCCTCGGTTGCTGCTATATTTTGGTTATTTGGTGGTACCGCTGGCTCAGTCGGGTACGTGGTGGGATTATCTCACCGTGTATGTAGTTTTTTGCTACACATTTTATTTAGTTTCACGTATGTAGCGTTAATTAAAGAGCTTTATATGAGCGCCGCCTCAGTGGGCTTTGTGATTATAGAGTTCTCTGTGGCGGTTACTCCTAATTCATGCGTTGCAGGCCTCTAACGGCACTTTCCGAGTCGTTTTGATTCATGTTCGTAGTAAGGTGCGTTGACGCCTTTCCGTTAGTATTTTCCACGGACTAACTGGGTAGAGCAAGCTTCATTGAGTCTAGGAAATTCGATGGCCGACCGGCATGAAGGAAGCGATGGCACCAGTGCGGAAATGACGCATGTCAGTGTCTAGGTAACTGATGGATGACAAGGGGGGTTGGAGGAGGAGTCGGATGTGATGTACAGCAGCGGCCATTTTAGATTGGGGTCCTCGTGTTTTTTTTCCGGTTACATTGGTATCTATGGCTGCTTTGGCTTACCCGTACTCCGTAACTTAAGTCCTAAACAATATATATGGTGCAACTAAATTTGTGTAAGTGTCTTACGTTTTTACCTGTCACTTGTGCTCACAACCCACTTTTGCTGGCCGAGGCTCAACATTTTATTTATTGCTTGCCGTGCACCACAAATCTCCTCTAGTTATTGTGTTACTGCTGGACTCTTGAATTTGTTAGGCTTGTCTTAATCCTGTGTTTTAACGTCCATCTTTCTTACAGGCACAATGTCGAAAGGACCATCAGTTGGCATTGATCTTGGTACCACCTACTCCTGCGTGGGCGTCTTCCAGCATGGCAAAGTTGAAATCATTGCCAATGACCAGGGCAATAGAACCACTCCAAGCTACGTTGCCTTCACAGATACCGAGAGGCTAATTGGCGATGCGGCTAAGAACCAAGTTGCAATGAACCCCACCAACACAGTTTTCGGTGAGTAAAGTACCTCGCGTATTTGGTTTATTGCTTTTGAGTTCCCACTCAGACATGTTTCGCTTGCCTCCCCCAGCAGCGACTTTAGGAGAGTTGAGGTCGGTTTACTAGAGGCCCAACTGTGCTCTTTTTACCAGTGTTCCTCGGTGGAAGCGATCCATTGGTGTTTCAGATTACTTGGTTTTAGTTCAAGGTTACTGTCTTCCCATCTGGTTTATCAGTGTGACACGCGCGCTCCTAATTAAAGATTGTTTTCACCAATTTCCTTAACAGTTGTTGCATTTGTTGGCTTGGTTTTTTTTTCTTGGTGAGCTCGGCCATTGCTTTATAGCTTACTACATGAGGCGGCTGCTTCTCATACTAATCTTAGGGGTACTCCTAATGTGTAGGTGAAGAAAACCACAAGTTCAATGTTCTGAAGTGGTCGCTGTGATGAATTTTGTTCCAAAGCCATTCGTAGTTTCCACCAGAAGCCGAAAGGCTAATGTTGGCTAGTACCTTCCTTGGATGTCTGAGCGACCACGTAGTATCCATGTACCTACAGTCTGTGGGTTATGACTTTAACGATTGGGGTGGGAGGGGGGAGTTGCAGTAAATGGTGACTTGAACAATAACGCCCGTTTATGGATCCCACTCATGTTGCTTGCATTAGTCACTGCCCAAACACGTGGGTCTGAAGTCACTACATATGTTTTGCAACTGCCCATTAGATTTGAGACGACATCCACTAATGGATTCTAATGTCAGAACTGACAAAAGTAACATCCTGTGTTTAATTTGCTTCGAATTACATTGTGGCCTCGATTCAGGATTTTGTTTCTTTTTTTTAGATGCTAAACGGTTGATTGGCCGCAGGTTCGAAGATCATGTTGTCCAGTCTGACATGAAGCACTGGCCTTTTACTGTAATAAGTGATGGCGGGAGGCCCAAGGTTCAGGTGGACTACAAGGGGGAGGCAAAATCGTTTTACCCTGAAGAAGTTTCCTCCATGGTACTCACAAAGATGAAAGAAATTGCAGAGGCATACTTAGGCAAGGTAAGTCAGTTACTGAAGTAGCATTTACCGAATAGATCTGGCTACCCTGCTGGATAGTTTCTCTTCTGTAGTGTATATGTACATTGGTGTGTTAACGAATGGCTACCAACCTCAATTTGCTTCGCCTACTAAATTTGCTCTTTGTTGTACTGAGTTTAGAGTGGTTGTGTGATTTATGTTTTTAGAAACACATTCTAGTGTGCACCAGAAATTGAAATGGCAATGTGTTTACTAGTACCTTCCTTTGATGACTCTTAATAATATATGCTGGACTTTCTCACTTATTTTGTTTTTAGACCGTCTCCAATGCCGTCGTGACAGTTCCAGCTTACTTCAACGACTCCCAGCGTCAAGCTACTAAAGATGCAGGCACCATTGCAGGCCTCAATGTCCTTCGAATCATCAATGAACCTACTGCTGCTGCTATTGCTTATGGTCTAGACAAAAAGGTTGGTAATTTCTTAGTCATATCTGACTTGTGTTCTAACTTAGGAGTTAGATGATAGGATCTTAAAGCTGTAATGGTTGCTGAACCATGCTTACAGGCTACTCTTGACGCAATGGTCGCTGTGATGAATTATGTTCCAAAGCCATTCGTAGTTTCCACCAGAAGTCGAAAGGCTAATGTTGGCTAGTACCTTCCTTGGATGTCTGAGCGACTGTTAAGAGTACATACAAGCTTGAATTTGGTTGTCTGCACACGAAAACAAATTCTACTTGGTAAAAGCTGATGGTAGGAACATGACCCGTGCATTTTTCTGCTCCCAGCAGCTTTTATTGCTACTGGGTTTAGTGTTGATCTAAAACCTAAAGCAGTCTTGATAAATGCTCGTCAGCCCGCTACCTTCCCCTTACCACCTTCCCTCCTCCCTAAAGCACCCCTGTTATTTGTTTTAATTAACCCCTGTGAGCTGGAAACAAGTCTTTCAAAGCGAGACATCAAATGCCCAATGAAATAAAGCAGTCGGCCAAGCCTATGGTTGTGTACCATGCGCATTTTAAGCGGTCCTATTTAAAATGCAACTTGTGGAGTCATTCCTTCACCAGTAGACCCTACTAGACCATACTAGTTTTCTTGGTATTACCTCGCATCTCTAACTTTTACTTGTATTTGGCGCTTAGTTAGTTTATAATTACAGGCTTAAGGGCCCTCTTTTCTTGGCCAGTTTTATAAATACAAGTCGAGCCAGAAATGAAAGGCTCCTTGTGGAATAGTTTGCCCTCTGCACACGGACTGTAAGTCCCTGTAAACGCCGTTAAGGCTTCTGCCAATGATTAGCTAAAGTTCGTTAGAACAGCTTTAACGTTGTGTATCAAGCGTTTACTTCATCGTAGTAACCGTAAATGTATGTTTGTGTCTAGGTTGGCGCAGAAAGGAACGTGTTGATCTTTGATCTTGGTGGCGGTACTTTTGATGTCTCCATCCTGACCATTGAAGATGGCATCTTTGAGGTGAAGTCTACGGCAGGTGACACTCATTTGGGAGGGGAAGACTTCGACAACCGCATGGTTAACCACTTTGTGGCCGAGTTCAAGCGCAAGCATAAGAAAGACATCATCGATAACAAGCGAGCAGTTCGACGCTTGCGCACAGCCTGTGAACGTGCTAAGCGCACTCTTTCTTCCAGTACCCAAGCCAGCATTGAAATCGATTCACTATATGAGGGCATTGACTTCTACACCTCCATCACCAGAGCCCGTTTTGAGGAGCTGAATGCTGATTTGTTCAGGGGAACCCTCGATCCCGTTGAGAAGTCCCTCCGTGATGCCAAGCTCGACAAGAGCCAGATTCATGACATTGTCCTGGTCGGAGGATCCACTCGCATTCCGAAGATCCAGAAGTTGCTCCAGGATTTCTTCAATGGCAAAGAGTTGAACAAGAGCATTAATCCTGACGAGGCTGTGGCTTATGGTGCAGGTTAGTTAGGAATCGTTATGGTACATAAAAGTGTTATTTCTTCGTTGGTCCTATTTTTTATTTGAATTCCTTAACTCTAATTTGTATGTGGTAATGAATGTTAACCTTAAGCGTGTGCCTATATAATGCATTTCGTTTTTTCTGAATCAAAACTGCAATTTTAAGTGATTTTATTCCATCTTAAACTCAGCGGTGCAGGCGGCCATCCTTTCTGGAGACAAGTCTGAAAATGTTCAAGATCTGCTGTTGCTCGATGTCACCCCCTTGTCCTTGGGTATTGAGACTGCTGGAGGTGTCATGACCGTGCTGATCAAAAGAAACACCACCATCCCCACCAAGCAGACGCAGACCTTCACCACCTACTCTGACAACCAACCTGGTGTACTGATTCAGGTATTTAACATTTGCTTCATGCATGTGGAGATTTTTGTTTATGCATGCTGACGCTGCTGTAAAATTGTAACTGACCCGTGCATATGCCCTCGGCTACACGATTGCACCCCATTTAAAATTAGATATTTTTCTAATTCTGCTTGCAGAACTGATTTAAATTATATGGACTTAGTGTTCTAGTTGCTATTTGATGGCACATGTGTTATGCCCTCTGGGAATTTGCCTTGAACTTACATCTTAATTTCTGGTAGTATAGCTTAAGACATCTATGGATACACTGACTATAGTTTGCTGAGTCTTTAAATTTCATTCACCTGTGCTCAGAGGTTGGGTGAGTATCTACTATTGGCATTTTAAAGCTGGTGCAATTTTCCAAGCCTGCATCAAATTTTAGTTTCATTAAAGTCTTCTTGACAGCTTATAAGTACACTGGCAGGTCACTAACTTGTTGGGAGGTAGGTTTTGGATATGCCAGGAAGTGTAGCACTGTTACCAGGTCAGAGGAAATACCCTATAACCCCCGTAAGTATGTGGGTGTAAACCCACACACATGGTGTGATACAAACCATGTTTGTTCTAAGCATCCGTAGAGCTGTCCACTCAAATAGTTAATGTTAATAGTTTTAATCTAGACAAAGGACAACCAGCTAACGCATGTTTCGTCGCACTGGGAAGTATCCCGTGACGTTTTCAGGGCTGGGAAGGTAACAAAAGGTGTATGGCAGCTTGTGTGTTTTTAGTGAAATGAGAACACACGTGGAAACCCTATAAAAGTAGTGTGAAGGGCCTGAAGGCAAATAACTTGACTTTTGAAACAAAACCACACTTGTCTAGTGGTAAGTGACGTACGACCATGGTAGGGTTGAGTTTTAAGGCACTGATAAGGTGAATGTTTAAAGGTACTGGAAGGATAAGTGAGGTTAGTCAGTGGAAGCAGTATAAGAACAACGTCAACATATGGCGGAACAAAAAGTAAGTGAAACATTAACAGCAGAGCCTGTAATAAACATTCGACAGTATACAATAAACCAAATACATGTTTGCTCTGACCAGAATCGGTGAGTACAATGCCGTCTGGATGAAAGGAGGGATCATAACAGTGGGACGTAAAAGTACAAGGGTAACCAGGGCTGGCGAACAGACAATTGGGAAAATCAATGGATAGAGTGCAAAGGAACTATAAAGGTACTTAAAATTTGGAAAAATCAGGAAAAAGGGGGCGGAGTAAGAAGAAAGAAACCACAAAGAATGACACGGCAACCAGATAAAGTTATCTCACTCCTCCGCCTGGGATAACTCCGACCCTGCTGCTATGTTTAAAGAGACTGGTGCTGAGATCCAAAATGTGGGTGGGGCTCCTACAAATAAAAAGCCGAAATGACTAATGGAAGGGACTTAAGGGGTGGGGAAACAACTGCATGCCAAGTAAGGCTTACCTTGTATATCAAGGAAAACCTACTGTAAGGGAACCTGAAGTAAATCTGGATTAGTTATCAAAGCGTCTGTATATAGCGTCAAAATATCACAGGGTGTAAGGGCCACGGCGGTCTTACCATGGTATGGGTGATCCCAAACTAGTGCCAGGAGCTTTGTAGAAAGGCGAATCAGCCGGTCCACATGATCTGGAAAACGGGACCCGAAATGAGTGCTCTCGAAATAAAAGGGGGTGGTGTAGTCCCCATTGAACTGGGAGCGCGGGTCTTTCGTTAAGTGTCAGTGGCTAAACGAAACCTCCGTGAGATTGATAGCCTAGGTTTACACTCCGGCTTATTTCAATCTGGATCCTGTTGTGGCAGTGGCCTGCTACTCAATTCTTCATTTGGCTCTTGTAGCAGTTTTTCCTGCTGGTGCTGTGCATTGACCATGATCGTAACTTCACAAGTGTACAAACAATGTGTCCACGGACCCACTCAACAAACACTTTCTTTTTTTAGGTGTACGAAGGCGAGAGGGCCATGACTAAAGATAACAACTTGTTGGGCAAGTTTGAGTTGACTGGTATTCCGCCAGCTCCTCGAGGCGTTCCTCAGATCGAGGTGACATTCGACATTGATGCCAACGGTATCCTGAATGTATCTGCTGTGGATAAGAGCACCGGAAAGGAGAACAAGATTACCATCACAAACGACAAAGGTAAGCTACTCTACAGGCTTCAATGGCTGAGGCTTACGTTTTGGCTGTTTCAAGTTATTAGCTTGAGTGATGCAAGGCTTGCGCCTTGGCTTTAATAGCATGTAGCAGAGGGCATGGTCGCCGTGATGAATTATGTTCCAAAGTCATTCGTAGTTTCCACCAGAAGTTGAAAAACTTATGATGGCCAGTACCTTCCTTGGATGTCTGAGCGACCGCATCTGCTCAATTAAGGTTGTCTGCGTAAACTTAAGTGGCTGCTACATGATCTGACGTTATTTTTAATAGGTCGCCTCAGTAAGGAAGACATTGAGCGAATGGTCCAAGAGGCTGAGAAATACAAAGCTGAGGACGAAAAACAGCGCGACAAGGTGTCGTCCAAAAACTCTCTGGAATCCTATGCATTCAACATGAAGGCAACGGTGGAAGACGAGAAACTGCAAGGGAAAATCAGTGACGAGGACAAACAGAAGATTATGGAGAAATGCAACGAAATAATTGCCTGGCTGGATAAAAATCAGGTACGTGTTTCATAACAGTACGATGCTTTCTTTGATTTGACTTGGTCGCTGTGATGAATTTTGTTCCAAAGCCATTCGTAGTTTCCACCAGAAGCCGAAAGGCTAATGTTGGCTAGTACCTTCCTTGGATGTCTGAGCGACCATTAATCACCATAACTGTACTATTAACCGTGTTTTTAATCCAATGTCTTGCGCTCACTTCAAGCATCAATGCATGCCAAGTGTTAATCATATATATTTAAACGTGTTCAATTTCAAACGCCCCAGTAAGGACTGCACTTTGGTTTAGCGTAGCTCTGTGCGGGGCAGGCTTCTGCTCGCTATGATTTGCCTCTTGATCTGATGTAAATTATGCAAAGTTCTAGCCCTATAAATACTATGGTACACGAGTCCCGCATGATTTGGTCAACTGCCATAGGGCGCGAGGGTGACCAGAACTTGTATGCCCAAAAAATTGGGGGCATATCTTCAATAAAGGGCCTTACATTATCGCCGCTTTTATCGGCAGGAAACTGCCGATAAAAGCGGTGATAATGTAACTCCCTTTCTTGATATGCCCCCTGGACATTCAACATATAGGATTACATTTATTACTTCTCTCTAGTGTCGAATGCCCGCGCTCCTCAGAACGTAATATAACCATTTTGAAGCAAATGTTATGCATCTTAAATTGCTTTCTTATAACTGCTACCGACTATCTATCCCCCCTTTAGTAAACCTAAGAGCACCTCCCACCGTCTTCAGTCAACGTCTAAAACACGGGGGCCATGAGCTAAATTCTTTAAATTTACCAAGTTAGTCGATTGAACTCTAGACTGTCCCGCCAAATCCGGGCCACCCTTAAAAGGGAGGGGGGGGGGGCGTATAATGCAGAGTAACTGATCTGAATTTCGCCCCTCGCGGCCATTGTTAGTTCGTACCCAGCTGCTGCGTTGTGTAACGCACGTGTTCCTTTTTGCTGTTTGAGCAGACTTCCACTCACTAATGCACCCTCACGCTAACGTGTGACTCCTTTCTTCCAGACTGCCGAGAAGGAGGAGTTCGAGCATCAGCAGAAGGAGTTGGAGAAGGTGTGTAACCCGATCATCACCAAGCTGTACCAGGGTGCTGGTGGGATGCCCGGCGGCATGCCCGGAGGGTTCCCAGGCGCTGGCGGCGCTCCAGCTGGCAGCGGTGGCTCATCTGGACCCACTATCGAAGAAGTCGATTAAAAGAGTAATTTGTTCCGCAGGGTTTTGTCGTCAAAGGTGATCCAAGGACACAAATTTGTAACAGTAGCTGTTTGAAAAGCAAACCCGATTTCACATTGAAGCTGCTGTGCACCTACTGGGCATTCAGAGTACTTGAACCTGGGGCGAGAGGAGAGAACAGCATTGCACTTTACTTATCTGTACTGTAACAAACTTTGAGTCCTGACGAATAAAATCTATTTAATTGGCAGTTAACTTTTTGTGATGTGGACCTTTTGTGATGTGGACGTTGACAAGCTGGGTGCTGATGAGGGGGTGTGTACGCGAAGTGGCAACTTCTAACCATACTCCTGGGCCGTTAAAACTAAATGATAACGTTTCCTATAACCTTGAGAGGTTAAATTTGCATAATTGATTACGTTTGTAAACCGTTTGGCAGCCATGAAAGGACTGAATTGCAAATTGGGGACCCTTGGCAACTCATGCAGTTCAGTCCGTTAACTTGAGGGGGGGGGGGGTATAGAGTAGGCTATAACTGAATTAATTGATTCGTAGTTGTGGATTTGCAGTGCTGGTTCATTCTTTATCTATTGAATATCTGCTTTACAACTTTTTATTTCCATGCATCCAATATATTGCCACATGATGATAATGAAAAAAAGTAACATAACTTTTTTTTATTTTAGTTGGGACTATGATGACCAGAGTAGATGACTTCGTTTATATCGGAGTTCTGTGGAAGCTGGCATTGGGTCTGTTCCCTTTAAGCGGTATGCAATGTTAGTCGTGTTGTGTCCTCGTGCACCCAAGGTGATGTGATTGAGGCAAACCTGAACAAATGCAAGGTCCTGTATAAAGTCTGTTCTAGCTACTGTTTAGGTTGCAGCCCTGGTCTCTTGCAAGGCTTTTCTTGCAAACTACACCTCCACCTCAGCTCCGTCTTAATTTATATGAAAGTCCTTATCTCGAGGTGTGAGGGTGTCCATATGACTTAGTTTCGGAACTCGTTCAGCTGCTCCTGAAAAGCCCAATGTTTGTTTCTGCTGTTCACCTCAGCATATTGGCGTTCTTATCTTATATTTTTATTATCAATTCTGGCCCAAAAAAGCAGCAGGCCCTTAGATTGGCTCATTACTTGCAGATCCTGAGTCAGTCTGTCTTGTTAGTACCTATTATGGTTCCCATTTGCTTCTGTAGAGACTTGCACACTGGCCCTAACATCTATGCTGGTTACTAGTGGAGGGCAACTAGCTTTTTAACGGGGTGCCTCAAATGATTAATCTACTGCGAAGCAGAGGCTCATCCTTTAACCCTACAGAAGTAATGGTTATTGAAAAACGTCTGAGTTCACTCCAAACCACTCGACTTGTAAAGCCTTAGGTGCTTGCCAGTGACTAACCTGCACCAGGAGTGGAAAAGTGCCCCAGGAGTGATGTTGGGGCACCTTTCCAGGATTGTCCAGGGTCATTTCAAATATCCATGGGCACGAATTATGCTACATCTGCAAAAAAAATGTATTTGGCCTTTCTTGCTGTCTTGAAAGACCCTTCTGCACCGATGTGGGCCTATCGGATAAGGCTGCTCCAGACACCCCAACTCTAGACTGGATTCATGCACAGCATGTAAATCTATTGCACTATCGGTAAATCTATTGCACTATCGGGTAATTAACAGTCCTTTGCTCCTGGTACCTTGACTTGCGTTGCTGGCCCCATTTTCACATCAAAGAAAAATAAACCCTTCAGACACAGAACTGGGTTGGAGTAACTAAGAGCTGCTCTTTCTTTAACTGCCACTCCCATATCATACCCATTCATCCATGCAATACAGAGACTAGGCCTTATTTTTAGTAACAATATTTCCCCTTCACATCATATATACACCCTATAAATCCAGATCGATACATACAAACGGTTGCAAGAGGACAGTTCAATTAAATTCGGTCCAAATGTACTTGGGGGTTCTGTCATGCTGAGAATCTTTAGGTTCAGGATAATATAGCTTGACTTCAATCAAAAGTTTTAAGGCTGTAACCTTTATGGTTCAGGCATGGGACTCTTTAATATCTTCATATCTTCGCCCAATGGCATATTTAAGAGCCACATTGTTCTGTCTGTGTCGCTGACAGATATACGTGTGATCCGGTCAAATCTGCATTCACATCAAACCGCTATAACTGAGAAAATTAGCTGCTGGTGGAACTCGTCAAGCTTCTATATGAAGTGCTATTAGAAATAACCTCACTCCTACCAAGACTAACTGAATGTCTCTTGTCCGACCATCGGGAAGTCCTACAGGTGGTTTTGGTCTTGATAACTCTTCAGGACTTATGTGCACAGTGCCTAGAAATGCAGCGCAAACATGACGTGCCATCTTCAGCCAGTCTCACCCTATACTCCGGATCGGAGTTGGAACAAGCCAGGGGTCTTTTGAAAGTGTCGCACTGAGTGCCCCTGATCTGAAGCAGAAAACAGTTTCCAGTCAAAATGGCGCACATGCGGTCACTGCACAAAGCATGGATGCCCCCACTCCGTGCCGAAACAACCTAAAGCAGTGGCTTCCTCCTCCAGAATCACCCTCAGAACGCCCATCGGACCATAGCTTTAGATTCTGAAACAATACTGTTTAGGCTCCGACCACACTGACAAGTCACACATTCAGACCAAAACCTCGTAAGTATGCAAGAGCAGCTCGGTCCTTCAACTGGCTATGCTCACCCTGTAAGAGACAATGGTCTTTTGAAGAGGTTATGGAAACTTATTCATCCTCTCAAAAAAGGAAATAACATGGGCACTAGCCCCTTACATCGTCCTGTCCTACCCTCCAACACCCCCACTGCCACTTATTCACCACAACAGTCTGAGGGAGCATTGCACCTCATCATAGAATTTCACCCATCGGGGGCCCATGACATGACTGACAAACACCACAAGGTGATACAGACCTCTACCCTGCATGCCCACAACCCACCAAATGATGCTGCTTATTAAGACTTGATAGCCAGGGCTACAGCATGCCACCATGTATCCTTGCACACAGACCCTATCAAGGATGACTACCTCGCGGAGATCCCCACTAGTGCCTCACTAGGAACCACAGCCAAACTTCAGGAAAAACTCGCACATCCAGAATGCCTCCGCCTGACTAGTCCTGAACGTCCCCCCGACACAGCCACATCTCCAGCCACCATAGACCTGCACTGGCTCCCCGTCAACAAGCGAATAGCGTTCAGGCTCCTCACCCACGCACACAAGACCCTCCACGACCTGGGCCCCAAGTACTACAACAACCGCCTGACCTACTACGCACCCATCCGCTACGATCCCCAGCACCTTTGAGACCCTACCGGGTGAGTAGCTTGCTATACTAATGTCAATTATTGATTTGCACTATGAGGGTCCCAGTGCTCAAAGGAGTGGTAGGTCATGCAGATCTCATTACAGAACCAGTAAGAGCATGAATTATGACAATAAGAGTTGGAAAAATACAAGACTGCACCATCTGACCAAATTTACATACAAGGACAGCCTCGTTGGTAGGAGCCAATGCAAAGAGGGCAATTGTTTCTGGGCCCAGTTCCCCCAGGCCATTCTCAGTGAATGCTTTGGGGATTGCCTTCAAGATATTGCCATTCGGGATGTATGGGATCCCTAACACCAGTGTCTCTATATCAATTACCTAGAGCTTCAAGCTGTTCACCTGGCATTGAAAGGGTTCTTACGACCTAATAAAACATGGTTGTCTGATACTGACATACAACATGACGACCATGGACTATGTACAGATTGGGCTCAATCTCTAATCACGCTTAGCCTAAACCATCCGTTGTATTACATCACAACAGTTCTCTCCTAGCAGAGCATGTTTCAAGGACAACCAATCAAGTTGAAGTTGCAGACCACCTCTGACAGATGCAGCAACAAAACCACAAATGGGAACTCCACCCAGTCCTCCCACCATATTTCCTCATGTGGGGATTTCCACAAATAGGCCTGTTTCCAACAGCAGAAAACACCAAATGACCAAACTTTGTGTTTATGCTCCAACACCTACTATCCAAGGTCATGAACTGGTCAGGGATATTTGCCTATGCTTGTCTACCTCAGACTACTTCCCTATGTGGTCAAAGCTCAGGCAAACCTCCCTCACCCTAGACTAGTAGCTCCAACCTCGGCCTGTTAACCACTACTGGAACTCTCATTCCCCATGAGAACCCCCATGTCAATCTGGACCTTCTCACACAACCATGGGAAAACCAGGCATCTCGATCCCAAGGAAGTTAACCTTGCCAGATGGCTCCTAAAGTCATAGAATTTGGGTGTTTAAACCTTTTACAGCAGTGTACAATTAGATCGGGCTACACTACAAAATGGAAACTATTTGTTGTCTATCAGTCAAAAAAACTCAGATGCACCAGTAGAAAACAAGTTACTTACCTGTAACTTTGGTTTTCCAGTAATGGTAACTTTCATAGATTCCCATTGCTTGTATCATTCCCCGTTGAGATGGGAGTCCCCGGTATACATAAAATAGCCATGATACTGATGGCTGAGCTTCTATTCCAAAAAGGGGGACACTGGGTTTTTGGGAAGGTCTAGCGTAGCCGCCCTAGACTGTCAGAAGTTCATTGGTGCATTAAAAATCTTAAAGATCTAGTTTTAGTCACGGTCGCAGGCTGTCCTGTCAGTTGAGTAGTGAGGAGAGGAATTCCTCCTTTCGGAACTGGTGCCCTCGCACACCCAGCAAGCTATCATATGGCCCTGCTCCTCAACTGGTCAGCACTGCAGTAAATGTAAATGTATAGGCATTTATATAGCGCACTACTTACCCGTAGGGTCCCAAGGCGCTTCGACCGCTGCGAAACCCTTCCTCTCTTCCCTGAGAGATGGTCCCTTAATGGGTATCTCCAGGGTGAGACCAGGCATCCCCGGCGGTCTGGTGGGGCCGTTAGTGAAGATGCGGCAAGCTAATGCCCAGAGTTGCCGAGTGTGATCGCTGATCAGAGTGGGCACCGAGGCGAGAGAATTATCGAGTCCGCTGACCCTGGTCCAGAAACCTGCCGCGCCGGGAATCGAACCCTGGTCCCGGGCCGTCCTCTGCTCTCGGGTCTGCCGCCTCTAACCAGTGAGCCACACTACTTCACTTCACAGTACCGGACGGGCACCCATGAAGGGGCTCTTTATTGGAGATTTTTTGTTCCTTGCCGTTTGGTGCTGTGGGTGTGAGGGCTCTAGTGTTTTTTTGGATATAGTAGTGAGTGAGATGGTTGAAACAGGTCAGGGGTCCTACGGAACCAACTTTCTTCTAGCAAGCTCCCTTCCTGATTAATAAAGGAGGGGGAGAGGCGACCTTCCTGATTAATAAAGGAGGGGGAGAGGCGACCTTCCTGATTAATAAAGGAGTGGGAGAGGCGACTATCTGACTGAAATGAGTCCCCATAAGGGTGCTCTGATCCTGGTGGATCAACATGTTTTTTCACCTATTTGTCTGGGGAATCAGTGGCGATTCTTCAGGACCTTAACATGAAATTTGAGGTGAGAACCTACTTACCACTTTGTGGATCAGTGGGATATGTACCCAGGGGTTCAATGGGAAACCTGCAGGGGAGATAAACATTCAAGAACAAGATGGGTCTTAAATACAATTGTGAACATATACTAGTTTTCTGCTGACATACTTAAAATCAATGGTGACTGCTATGGTGAGCAGAAGCGCCTTTTAACAGGATAACAAAGGTGCAACTAGCATCCTCTGGACCATTTAGATACATATTCTCCAGTACAATGAAGCAAGACAAAGGACTCAGTTTTGGTGAAGAGATCCTGAGGACTACCCATTCTAATCTAGGAACAGAATAGTTTGGCATCAGCCAGTCTGAAGATTGGACATCCTTAATGACTAGAAAAAGAATGGTTGAACATTACTCTCCACGGGGCTATGATGACTGAACATTTGCGGGCAAACATCGCCCCAAATGATCTGATAGTTAATAACTTCCCCAGGCTCTGCTTGGAGGACTTGGTATTCAAGGAGTGGTCCCTAGTGGCATGGTAGTGCACTAGGGACTGGCTCATCATGATCATTAACACCACGGAAAGGATTGCAGATGCCCTTCTGATTAGGATCCAGATTGCAGAAGGAGCAGTAAAAACGACAATTCAGATAACTTTGTACAAATCTAAGCTAGCTTAACTGAATAACGAGATCGCAGAGAATAAAGACTATAATGAAACAAAAGTAAAGTTGCAGAAGGATATTCAGAAATTCAGAACGGAAAAGGTGTATCATTATTTGAAGGCGGATTACACATCAGCTAAGAACAGCTATTCTTCTGATGAAAGTACAGATGCCAATAGCAGGGGCTCCTCTGGCAGTTGGGGCAGCAACAACTCCACAAGGGTCAATCGCCTGAACTGTAACACACCTAACTACCACGCCCCCTCCCCCCACCCACCCCTTTTGGACATTTCCCATATACCTACAAGGCCAACCATAGTTATTCCCCACTGGAAACCCTCCTTTTTTAGACCGGGCAGAGGAAGAGTGCAGAAGAGGTGCACAGAAACAAGTGCAATGGCAAGACCAACCCCCCAGCCCAATGGAGACTAGCAAAACTCAGGGCAGGACACTCTAGTGTGCACCTCTCACACAGATCCTTCCCGGAAACAGAAACATCAGTACTAGAAAAAGGTCTAGGATATGTCCCCACTAGAACACATTTTGGGATCAATGTTCAATACAAAACTTCTTTAGGAAAATCCACCTTAAAGCCTTCTATCAGGATAGACCAATACTTATCGAACAAGAGACAGGGGTAAAACATCCATCCACTTTCACTCCCAATAGTAGTATGATTCCTGTGGCGTGTTGACTTTTGAAGAGGCAGTATTGAAAGACCACAGACGAGAGAACGGGCAGCCAGGTGAGCACACTCTCTAAGACTCTGAGGAGTATCAGCGACAGCAGAGGTAAGCGGCAGGGGTTACCTTTGTTCGAGTCTGCTAATGAGTGACTCTGTACCTACCTAGTGAGAACAAGGTACCTTCATATCCGACCACAGCTCCGTAATTATGACCGCACTTTCATAGCTCCAGGGAGACCTGTTTGGGTTCCCAGGCGACCTGTGGAAGTTGTGGCCGTTTTTTCTGGAAATCTGAACTGCAATAGGCACCATTTCTCCTCAAAAGCAGGACGGGTGCTCTACCAGCCGCACCACCCCTCTCTGCCAAGCACCACTGTCTGGCCCCTGTATCACAGGGCTTTTCTAGAGGCCTTTTGAAGGAAGGTTTTATGATGAACGTCAGTGAAATATTTACCTCTTTTTATCCATTCTCTAGACGCATATCTTCAATTTGCGCATATCTTCAATTTGTCCAGAGCCCACTGGAACTGACGAAGCACTAAATAGTGATTAGGTGAGTTCTATGACTGCAAACTCACTGTTGCCACTCAGGATTCATTCTCAGCCAAATCTTCACTGTTTTTTAACTAGCGCCACGTATTTTAAACTTGCACCACTTTTTTAGCTTGAGTCACATGATTGGTATGATTTACAATACTTGGTAAGCACTTAATATGTGTATTATCAGCAGGCACTTCTGCTCACCTTAGCAGTCGCCATTGATCTTCACTTAAGTATGACAGCACACAACTAGTATATATTCACAATTGTATTTAAGATCTTTCTTGTTCTTGAATTTTTTATCTCCCCTGCAGGTTGCCCATTGAACCCATGGGTACATATCCCGCTGATCCACAAAGTGGTATGTAGGTTCCCACCTTACCCCTAGGTGTAGATAAGTTTCACGTTAAGGTCCTGCAGAATCGCCACTGATTCCCGCCCCCCCCCCCCCCGACAAATAGGCGAGAAACATGTTGACCCTCCAGGAGTAGAGTGCCCTAATCGTGACCAATTACTGTCAGTCTCCTCTCCCACCCTTTTTAATCAGGCAGGGACCCTGCTAGAATAAAGTTGGTTCCATGGGACCCCTGACCTGTTTTAACCATCCCACTCACTACTACATCCAAACACACTAGGGCCCTCCCACCCACAGCACCTAACGTCCAGGAACAAAAGATCTCTGATAAAGAGCCCCTTTATGGTTGCCCGTCTGGTATTGCAGCGCTGACCCGACTAGGAGCAGGCCCATATGAGGAAGCATAACACTAAGCTTGTTGTGTTTGTGAGGGCACTAGTTCCAAAAGGAGGAATTACTCTCCTCCCACTACTCAACTGACAGGGCAGCCTGCCACCGCAACTAACTAGGTCTCTGACTAAGATTTTAATGCACCAAGGAACTTTGTACCATACTTATTTTGGAAGGATGAGCTTTCCCAGGGGAGGAGGGTGGGCGCATGGGAATCTATGGAAGTTACCAATACTGGAGAACCAAAGTTACAGGTAAGTAACTTGTTTTCTTACTCCAGTATTGGAACTTTCATAGATTCCCATTTTGCTTATATCAGAATAGCTAGCAGTGAGAACGCACATTTTGTGAAGCAATACAATCTTATAAAACATTGCAAGATGCATCCCGTTCAGTACAGATATTAATCCCACACAGTCAATGGGCAATAGAACATTAATCACCATAAGAGAAGAAACATAGAAAGCATTTAAACTTGCAAAATGTGCGAAGAGCGTAGGCAAACAAAATAAAAAAGGAGAGTTAGAAGGGAAAGCTATCCAATCATTGAAAGAGGTTCCTCGGGACTGCCTGTCCCACTGCTATCGCTCCTTTGCGGAGTAGTTGATGGGCTTCTAGACGTAGAAGATGAAGATGTCTGTATTCAGTGGCGTGAGGGGGCTTGGATGGTGGTTGATGTTGAAATTCCAGTGTATGGCCAGATTGAACTATATTCAAAACCCATTGATCTGATATCAGTTGCCAGCTTCGGAAGCATTGTGATATCCTGCACCCCCACTGGTGTTACAGGGGACAAAGGAACAGTAGGAAGATCCAACAAGCTGCTACTGGAGCTTAGAGGAATTTCTCCCCTGGTGCCCTTTTCGTCCTCTAGAGGTTGAACGAGAAAAAGAAGACGATTGACCTTGTTGAGTATATTGCGGCTGGTATGATTGGGAGGCCTGTGAGTAGGGAAAATAATGCTGTTGTTGAAATCCGCTTCTGTAGGCGGGGAGGCCTCTACCTCATGCCCCACTGAAGGCAACCATGCGGCATTGTAAAGTCCCTAGGGATTTTGCAGTTTCCGTATCCTTTTTAGGTTTCGCCTGGCCGAAGGCTGCGAACTGCGCAGCTTTTCGGTGCAGGCGAAATCTTATGTTAGAACAGAGTGGGCTTGGGATTACGCCCTTTGTACCATTGGCTAGCTCCATAAATGGAGGCTAGCCATTGGAACAGAGATCTGTCCGTCATGGCCGGACCAGATTCGTGGGCGTTCCTGCGATTTATTTTTTTATTTTTTTATTTATTTATTTTTTTTTTTTTTTCCCTCTCCACCCACGTCTGATCGTCATCGCGGCGGTGGGTGTGATGTTTTTTTTTTCGAGTCGGCCTGTTTTTCTTTTACAAGTGTTTGTTGTTGGAGTTGGCTGCAAGATTTGAGTTCCCACGAAGCGATCAGGTAAGGAGCATTTTCTTTATAAATGTGTTTTCACTTTGTAGGTTTACGTATTTTAACGTTTTCGCTCTTAATGTCGTTTTTCTGTTTCCTTTTGTTTTTATCCTGTTCCTGACCCCCCCACCTCCCTCTGTCCGCTCCCGCTGTCCATCTAACCGTTCCTGCCCCCCCAGGCTACGTGGAGCAGAAATGACGGGGTGTTTTAACTCAGACAGGCGGCCTGTCTCTCCCCACATAAGCACACTCCAGGCAGTCCACTCGGTATTTGATAAAAATAAGTGAGTGTGCAGTGTGGTGAGTGTGCAGTGTGGTGAGTGTGCAGTGTGGTGAGTGTGCAGTGTGGTGAGTGTGCAGAGTGGTGAGTGTGCAGAGTGGTGAGTGTGCAGAGTGGTGAGTGTGCAGAGTGGTGAGTGTGCAGAGTGGTGAGTGTGCAGAGTGGTGAGTGTGCAGAGTGGTGAGTGTGCAGAGTGGTGAGTGTGCAGAGTGGAGAGTGTGCAGAGTGGAGAGTGTGCAGAGTGGAGAGTGTGCAGAGTGGAGAGTGTGCAGAGTGGAGAGTGTGCAGAGTGGAGAGTGTGCAGAGTGGAGAGTGTGCGGGGAGTGGAGAGTGTGCGGGGAGTGGAGAGTGTGCGGGGAGTGGAGTGTGCGGGGAGTGGAGAGTGTGCGGGGAGTGGAGAGTGTGCGGGGAGTGGAGAGTGTGCAGTGCATAGGGAGTGGAGAGTGCATAGGGAGTGGAGAGTGCATAGGGAGTGGAGAGTGCATAGGGAGTGGAGAGTGCATAGGGAGTGGAGAGTGCATAGGGAGTGCAGAGTGGAGAGTGCATAGGGAGTGGAGAGTGCATAGGGAGTGGAGAGTGCATAGGGAGTGGAGAGTGCATAGGGACTCTTGAATTTGTTAGGCTTGTCTTAATCCTGTGTTTTAACGTCCATCTTTCTTACAGGCACAATGTCGAAAGGACCATCAGTTGGCATTGATCTTGGTACTTGGTACTCCTGCGTGGGCGTCTTCCTGCATGGCAAAGTTGAAATCATTGCCAATGACCAGGGCAATAGAACCACTCCAAGCTACGTTGCCTTCAGATACCGAGAGGCTAATTGGCGATGCGGCTAAGAACCAAGTTGCAATGAACCCAACCAAACACAGTTTTCGGTGAGTAAAGTACCTCGCGTATTTGGTTAATTGCTTTTGAGTTCCCACTCAGACATGTTTCGCTTGCCTCCCCCAGCAGCGACTTTAGGAGAGTTGAGGTCGGTTTACTAGAGGCCCAACTGTGCTCTTTTTACCGGTGTTCCTCGGTGGAAGCGATCCATTGGTGTTTCACATTACTTGGTTTTAGTCCAAGGTTACTGTTCAAGGTTACTGTCTTCCCATCTGGTTTATCAGTGTGACACGCGCGCTCCTAATTAAAGGCTGTCTTCACCAATTTCCTTAACAGTTGTTGCATTTGTTGGCTTGGTTTTTTTTCTTGGTGAGCTCGGCCATTGCTTTATAGCTTACTACATGAGGCGGCTGCTTCTCATACTAATCTTAGGGGTACTCCTAATGTGTAGGTGAAGAAAACCACAAGTTCAATGTTCTGAAGTGGTCGCTGTGATGAATTTTGTTCCAAAGCCATTCGTAGTTTCCACCTGAAGCCGAAAGGCTAATGTTGGCTAGTACCTTCCTTGGATGTCTGAGCGACCACGTAGTATCCATGTACCTACAGTCTATGGGTTATGACTTTAACGATTGGGGTGGGAGGGGGGAGTTGCAGTAAATGGTGACTTGAACAATAACGCCCGTTTATGGATCCCACTCATGTTGCTTGCATTAGTCACTGCCCAAACGCGTGGGTCTGAAGTCACTACATATGTTTTGCAACTACCCATTAGATTTGAGACGACATCCACTAATGGATTCTAGTGTCAGAACTGACAAAAGTAGCATCTTGTGTTTAATTTGCTTCGAATTACATTGCGGCCTAGATTCAGGATTTTGTTTCTTTTTTTTTTTTTTAGATGCTAAACGGTTGATTGGCCGCAGGTTCGAAGATCATGTTGTCCAGTCTGACATGAAGCACTGGCCTTTTACTGTAATAAGTGATGGCGGGAGGCCCACGGTTCAGGTGGACTACAAGGGGGAGGCAAAATCGTTTTACCCTTAAGAAGTTTCCTCCATGGTACTCACCAAGATGAAAGAAATTGCAGAGGCATACTTAGGCAAGGTAAGTCAGTTACTGAAGTAGCATTTACCGAATAGATCTGGCTATCCTGCTGGATAGTTTCTCTTCTGTAGTGTCTAATCCTAAACTATTTTTGGAAAATTTCTAAAGGGGGCGTTGGTGTGTTAACGAATGGCTACCAACCTCAATTTGCTTCGCCTGCTAAATTTGCTCTTTGTTGTACTGAGTTTAGAGTGGTTGTGTGATTTATTTTCTTAGAAACACATTCTAATGTGCACCAGAAATTGAAATGCTAATGTGTTTACTAGTACCTTCCTTGGATGTCTATATTAATAATATATGGGGTGGACTTCCCCTTGCTGCTTGACTTTATCACTTATTTTGTTTTTAGACCGTCTCCAATGCCGTCGTGACAGTTCCAGCTTACTTCAACGACTCCCAGCGTCAAGCTACTAAAGATGCAGGCACCATTGAAGGCCTCAATGTCTTTCGAATCATCAATGAACCTACTGCTGCTGTTATTGCTTTTGGTCTAGACAGAAAGGTTGGTAATTTCTTAGTCATATCTGACTTGTGTTGATACTTAGGAGTTAGATGATAGGATCTTGAAGTTGTAATGGTTGCTAGGAACCATGCTTACTTTCACAAAGCTACTCTTGACGCAATGGTCGCTGTGATGAATTATGTTCCAAAGCCATTCGTAGTTTCCACCAGAAGTCGAAAGGCTAATGTTGGCTAGTACCTTCCTTGGATGTCTGAGCGACTGTTAAGAGTACATACAAGCTTGAATTTGGTTGTCTGCACACGAAAACAAATTCTACTTGGTAAAAGCTGATGGCAGGAACATGACCCGTGCATTTTTCTGCTCCCAACAGCTTTTATTGCTACTGGGTTTAGTGTTGATCTAAAACCTAAAGCAGTCTTGATAAATGCTAGTCAGCCCGCTACCTTCCCCTTACCACCTTCCCTCCTCCCTAAAGCACCCCTGTTCTTTGTTTCAATTAACCCCTGTGAGCTGGAAACAGGTCTTTCAGAACGAGACTTCAAATGCCCAATGAAATAAAGCAGTCGGCCAAGCCTATGGTTGTGTACCATGCGCATTTTAAGCTGTCCTATTTAAAATGCAACTTATGGAGTCATTCCTTCACCAGTAGACCCTACTAGACCATACTAGTTTTCTTGGTATTACCTCGCATCTCTAACTTATTTTACTTGTATTTGGCGCTTAGTTAGTTTATAATTGCAGGCTAAGGGGCCCTCTTCTCTTGGCCAGTTCTATAAATACAAGTAGAGCCAGAAATGAAAGGCTCTTTGTGGAATAGTTTGCCCTCTGCACACGGACTGTAAGTCCCTGTAAACGCCGTTAAGGCTTCTGCCAATGATTGGGCTCGCTAAAATCTAGGCCCTTAAGTATAATCGCTAAATTTCGTTAAAACAGCTTTAAAGTTGTGTATCAAGCGTTTGCTTCATCGCAGTAACCGTAAATGTATGTTCGTGTCTAGGTTGCCGCTGACAGGAACGTGTCGATCTTTGATCTTGGTGGCGGTACTTTTGATGTCTCCATCCTGACCATTGAAGATGGCATCTTTGAGGTGAAGTCTACGGCAGGTGACACTCTTTTGGGAGGGTAAAGACTTCGACAACCCAATGGTTTTGTGGCCGAGTTCAAGCGCAAGCATGAGAAATATATCATCGATAACAAGCGAGCAGTTCGACGCTTGCGCACAGCCTGTGAACGTGCTAAGCGCACTCTTTCTTCCAGTACCCAAGCCAGCATTGAAATCGATTCACTATATGAGGGCATTGACTTCTACACCTCCATCACCAGAGCCCGTTTTGAGGAGCTGAATGCTGATTTGTTCAGGGGAACCCTCGATCCCGTTGAGAAGTCCCTCCGTGATGCCAAGCTCGACAAGAGCCAGATTCATGACATTGTCCTGGTCGGAGGATCCACTCGAATTCCGAAGATCCAGAAGTTGCTCCAGGATTTCTTCAATGGCAAAGAGTTGAACAAGAGCATTAATCATGACGAGGCTGTGGCTTATGGTGCAGGTTAGTTAGGAATCGTTATGGTACATAGAAGTGTTATTTCTTCGTTGGTCCTATTTTTTTTTATTTGAATTCCTTAACTCTAATTTGTATGTGGTAATGAATGTTAACCTTAAGCGTGTGTGTGTATATAATGCATTTCGTTCTTTCTGAACCAAAATTGCAATTTTAAGTGATTTAATTCCATCTTAAACTCAGTGGTGCAGGCGGCCATCCTTTCTGGAGACAAGTCTGAAAATGTTTAAGATCTGCTGTTGCTCGATGTCACCCCCTTGTCCTTGGGTATTGAGACTGCTGGAGGTGTCATGACCGTGCTGATCAAAAGAAACACCACCATCCCCACCAAGCAGACGCAGACCTTCACCACCTACTCTGACAACCAACCTGGTGTACTGATTCAGGTATTTAACATTTGCTTCATGCATGTGGAGATTTTTGTTTATGCATGCTGACGCTGCTGTAAAATTGTAACTGACCCGTGCATATGCCCTCGGCTACACGATTGCACCCCCATTTAAAATTAGATATTTTTCTAATTCAGCTTGCAGAACTGATTAAGTTATATGGACTTAGTGTTCTAGTTGCCATTTGATGGCACATGTTTTATGCCCTCTGGAAATTTGTCTTGAACGTGCAACTTAATTTCTGGTAGTATAGCTTAAGACATCTATGGATACACTGACTATAGTTTGCTGAGTCTTTAAATTTCATTCACCTGTGCTCAGATGTTGGGTGAGTATCTACTATTGGCATTTTAAAACTGGTCGTCCGTGCTTGCTGGTGCAATTTTCCAAGCCTGCATCAAATTTTAGTTTCATTAAAGTCTTCTTGACAGCTTATACGTACACTGGCATGTCACTAACTTGTTGGGAGGTAGGTTTTTGGATATGCCAGGAAGTGTAGCACTGTTACCAGGTCAGAGGAAATACCCTATAACCCCCGTAAGTATGTGGGTGTAAACCCACACACGTTGGTGTGATACAAACCATGTTTGTTCTAAGCATCCGTAGAGTTGTTAAAGTCCACTCAAATAGTTAATGTTAATAGTTTTAATCTAGACAAAGGACAACCAGCTAACGCATGTTTCGTCGCACTGGGAAGTATCCCGTGACGTTTTCAGGGCTGGGAAGGTAACAAAAGGTGTATGGCAGCATGTGTGTTTTTAGTGAAATGAGAACACACGTGGAAACCCTATAAAAGTAGTGTGAAGGGCCTGAAGGCAAATAACTTGACTTTAAAAACAAAACCACACTTGCCTAGTGGTAAGTGACGTACGACCATGGTAGGGTTGATGTTTAAGGCACTGATGGTAAGGTAAATGTTTAAAGGTACTGGGAGGATAAGTGAGGTTAGTCAGTGGAAGCAGTATGAGAACAACAAACGTCAACACATGGCGGAACAAAAAGTAAGTGAAACATTAACAGCAGAGCCTGTAATAAACATTCGACAGTATACAATAAACCAAATACATGTTTGCTCTGACCAGAATCGGTGAGTACAATGCCGTCTGGATGAAAGGAGGGATCATAACAGTGGGACGTAAAAGTACAAGGGTAACCAGGGCTGGCGAACAGACAATTGGGAAAATCAATGGATAGAGTGCAAAGGAACTATAAAGGTACTTAGAATTTGGAAAAATCAGGAAAGAAAGGGGGTGGAGTAAGAAGAAAGAAACCACAAAGAATGACACGGCAACCAGATAAAAAAGTTATCTCACTCCTCCGCCTGGGATAACTCCGACCCTGCTGCTATGTTTAAAGAGACTGGTGCTGAGATCCAAAATGTGGGTGGGGCTCCTACAAATAAAAAGCCGAAATGACTAATGGAAGCGACTTAAGGGGTGGGGAAACAACTGCATGCCAAGTAAGGCTTACCTTGTATATCAAGGAAAACCTACTGTAAGGGAACCTGAAGTAAATCTGGATTAGTTATCAAAGCGTCTGTATATAGCGTCAAAATATCACAGGGTGTAAGGGCCACGGCGGTCTTACCATGGTATGGGTGATCCCAAACTAGTGCCAGGAGCTTTGTAGAAAGGCGAATCAGCCGGTCCACATGATCTGGAAAAAACGGGACCCGCAATGAGTGCTCTCGAAATAAAAGGGGGTGGTGTAGTCCCCATTGAACTGGGAGCGCGGGTCTTTCGTTAAGTGTCAGTGGCTAAACGAAACCTCAGTGAGATTGATAGCCTAGGTTTACACTCCGGCTTATTTCAATCTGGATCCTGTTGTGGCAGTGGCCTGCTACTCAATTCTTCATTTGGCTCTTGTAGCAGTTCTATGTTTTTCCTGCTGGTGCTGTGCATTGACCATGATCGTAACTTCACAAGTGTACAAACAATGTGTCCACGGACCCACTCAACAAACACTTTCTTTTTTTAGGTGTACAAAGGCGAGAGGGCCATGACTAAAGATAACAACTTGTTGGGCAAGTTTGAGTTGACTGGTATTCCGCCAGCTCCTCGAGGCGTTCCTCAGATCGAGGTGACATTCGACATTGATGCCAACGGTATCCTGAATGTATCTGCTGTGGATAAGAGCACCGGAAAGGAGAACAAGATTGCCATCACAAACGACGAAGGTAAGCTACTCTACAGGCTTCAATGGCTGAGGCTTACGTTTTGGCTGTTTCAAGTTATTAGCTTGAGTGATGCAAGGCTTGCGCCTTGGCTTTAATAGCGTGTAGCAGAGGGCATGGTCGCCGTGATGAATTATGTTCCAAAGTCATTCGTAGTTTCCACCAGAAGTTGAAAAACTCATGATGGCCAGTACCTTCCTTGGATGTCTGAGCGACCGCATCTGCTCAATTAAGGTTGTCTGCGTAAACTTAAGTGGCTGCTACATGATCTGACGTTATTTTTAATAGGTCGCCTCAGTAAGGAAGACATTGAGCTAATGGTCCAAGAGGCTGAGAAATACAAAGCGGAGGACGAAAAACTGCGCGACAAGGTGTCGTCCAAAAACTCTCTGGAATCCTATGCATTCAACATGAAGGCAACGGTGGAAGACGAGAAACTGCAAGGGAAAATCAGTGACGAGGACAAACAGAAGATTATGGAGAAATGCAACAAAATAATTGCCTGGCTGGATAAAAATCAGGTACGTGTTTCAGAACAGTACAATGCTTTCTTTGATTTGACCTGGTCGCTGTGATGAATTTTGTTCCAAAGCCATTCGTAGTTTCCACCAGAAGCCGAGAGGCTAATGTTGGCTAGTACCTTCCTTGGATGTCTGAGCGACCATTAATCACCATAACTGTACTATTAACCGTGTTTTTTAATCCAATGTCTTGCGCTCACTTCAAGCATCAATGCATGCCAAGTGTTAATCATGTATATTTAAACGTGTTCAATTTCAAACGCCCCAGTAAGGACTGCACTTTGGTTTAGCGTAGCTCTATGCGGGGCAGGCTTCTGCTCGCTATGATTTGCCTCTTGATCTGTTGTAAATTATGCAAAGTTCTAGCCCTATAAATACTATGGTACACGAGTCCCGCATGATTTGGTCAACTGCCATAGGGCGCGAGGGTGACCAGAACTTGTATGCCCAAAAAACTAGGGGCAATCATCAATAAAGGGCCTTACATTATCGCCGCTTTTATCGGCAGGAAACTGCCGATAAAAGCGGTGATAATGTAACTCCCTTTCTTGATGATATGCCCCCTGGACATTCAACATATAGGATTACATTTGTATTACTTCTCTCTAGTGTCGAATGCCCGCGCTCCTCAGAACGTAATATAACCATTTTGAAGCAAATGTTATGCATCTTAAATTGCTTTCTTATAACTGCTACCGACTATCTATCTCCCCTTTAGTAAACCTAAGAGCACCTCCCACCGTCTTCAGTCAACGTCTAAAACACGGGGGCCATGAGCTAAATTCTTGAAATTTACCAAGTTAGTCGATTGAACTCTAGACTGTCCCGCCAAATCCGGGCCACCCTTAAAAGGGAAGGGGTGGCGTATAATGCAGAGTAACTGATCTGAATTTCGCCCCTCTCGCGGCCATTGTTAGTTCGTACCCAGCTGCTGCGTTGTGTAACGCACGTGTTCCTTTTTGCTGTTTGAGCAGACTTCCACTCACTAATGCACCCTCACGCTAACGTGTGACTCCTTTCTTCCAGACTGCCGAGAAGGAGTTCGAGCATCAGCAGAAGGAGTTGGAGAAGGTGTGTAACCCGATCATGACCAAGCTGTACCAGGGTGCTGGTGGGATGCCCGGCGGCATGCCCGGAGGGTTCCCAGGCGGCGCTGCAGCTGGCAGCGGTGGCTCATCTGGACCCACTATCGAAGAAGTCGATTAAAAGAGTAATTTGTTCCGCAGAGTTTTGTCGTCAAAGGTGATCCAAGGACACAAATTTGTAACAGTAGCTGTTTGAAAAGCAAACCCGATTTCACATTGAAGCTGCTGTGCACCTACTGGGCATTCAGAGTACTTGAACCTGGGGCGAGAGGAGAGAACAGCATTGCACTTTACTTATCTGTACTGTAACAAACTTTGAGTCCTGACGAATAAAATCTATTTAATTGGCAGTTAACTTTTTGTGATGTGGACCTTTTGTGATGTGGACGTTCTGACAAGCTGGGTGCTGATGAGGAGGTGTGTACGCGAAGTGGCAATTTCTAACCATACTCCTGGGCCGTTAAAACTAGATGATAACGTTTCCTATAACCTTGAGAGGTTAAATTTGCATAATTGATTACGTTTGTAAACCGTTTGGCAGCCATGAAAGGACTGAATTGCAAATTGGGGACCCTTGGCAACTCATGCAGTTCAGTCCGTTAACTTGAGGGGGGGGGGGTATAAAGTAGGCTATAACTGAATTAATTGATTCGTAGTTGTGGATTTGCAGTGCTGGTTCATTCTTTATCTATTGAATATCTGCTTTACAACTTTTTATTTCCATGCATCCAATATATTTCCACATGATGATAATGAAAAAAAGAAACATTTATAACTTTTTTTTTATTTTAGTTGGGACTATGATGACCAGAGTAGATGACTTCGTTTATATCGGAGTTCTGTGGAAGCTGGCATTGGGTCTGTTCCCTTTAAGCGGTATGCAATGTTAGTCGTGTTGTGTCCTCGTGCACCCAAGGTGATGTGATTGAGGCAAACCTGAACAAATGCAAGGTCCTGTATAAGGTCTGTTCTAGCTACTGTTTAGGTTGCAGCCCTGGTCTCTTGCAAGGCTTTTCTTGCAAACTACACCTCCACCTCAGCTCCGTCTTAATTTATATGAAAGTCCTTTTCTCCAGTATTGGAGTGTCTTTCATAGATTCACATGCTTGAATATTCCCCGTCGTCGGAGTGGGAGTCCCACGGTAAATAAAATAGCAATAAATACTAAATATATATATAATATATAATAAATATATAAAGTACATAATAAGGATAAACCCAAAATATGCATATGCATATGCATTGTTAGTCCAAACTGCAGCCAATCAGGCGCCAGCAGCCCTCTAGAACCTTCTCAGAGCTCAAGCCCTCAGATTTTCTACCGCACGTCGTGTGTAAGGGAGTCTCCCTGAGCTCTGCTCAGTTTTTCTTCTCTTCAAGTGTTTTCCAGTTCTCTACAATGTCTTCAAGTAAGAAGTCTCTCTTCAGAGCTTGTTCATCCTGTGGAAAGCTAAGATTATTTCAGGAGGACCCTCACAGTAAGTGTATTTACTGCCTGTACCCTGACCATGAAGTGGGAAGCTGTAAGCTCTGTAGAAAATTCTCAGAAAAAACTCTTAAGGATAGAGAGGGCCGCTTACTAGTTTGGCTTCAAAGGCTGAAGGATAAAGACAATATACTTTCTGATGCTGAAAGTCTCGTTTCAGGCCACTCGAAAGCAGCTTCTAAGCGTGGTAGTGTGCAGGAGGTGCCTTCCCCATTTCTAAAAAAGAGGAAAATATCTCTCGCTTTAACCCCTGCGGTGTCTTCACCTTTACCTACCACGTCTGGGCCCACGAGACATAGCGCTCAGGCTCCTGCTTCGATTTCCAGTTTTTCTGTGAAGAAAACTGATTTTCCGTCGACGACGGTAGTTTCAACTCTGTCGACGAGAATGGCTGTCTCTGGATCAAAGTCGACGACGACAGTCACGTCGACGCTGGCCTCTGGATCGTCGTCAGCTTCGGCGTCGACGTCTTCGTCGTCGATGAGAGTTGTTCTCAGTTCAAAGACTGTTTCTTCTATAATTCCGATTTCATCTTCGTCGACGAAGAGAGTTCACTCGTCGACAGCCCGTTCGTCATCGACGAAAGGATCGAAGACTGTAGGTTCGTCTACGCCCTCGACGACGAGTGTACCGTCGACGGCTTTCCCGTCGACGAGAGAGTCTGCTTCATCTGTCCAGTCGACGACCGCTCAGTCGACGGCGGCTCCGTCGACGAAGACCTTAAAATTGAAGGTTCCGTCGACGACGATGTCCATGAAGATTACTCCGTCGACGATCTCGTCGACGACGACATCAAAATCAGTTCCCTCAAAGAAGACGACTGATATCATGCCGTCGACGCGTGCGCAGGACACAGTTTCCACGCCAGCCTCTTCATTTGCTTCAATGCCTTTATTGCCTCTACAGTCCAGCAAATCAGACCAGTTCGGGACTTTCACAGAAGGAGAAATGGTTAATCCTCCCTCTCCTTTGTTTGCTACTGATTCAGATCAGGAGTCTGATGACCAAGCTCAAAGTCTTTCGGACTTGAACATAAAGTGCCAAGACTTCAGTAACGATGAAGAGGAACAGTATGGCCAACATCAAGCAACTCACTCTCAAGTACCAGCTGCGATGTTGCCTATATCAATGATATCGAACCTCCAAAGTATGTTGGAGGATTACAATCGGCGATTCCCACCATCTCCACAGGTTGCTGCTGTCCCATCGGTGTTGAACCCAGTTACAGAGCCGACACTGGCTCCTTAACACCCAGCGCCGCCTGTTAATATTCATAGAAGTACATCAGTTCGAGTTCATACAACAATTTATCCAGATGATGATAATGAGAATCCTCCAGAGCGTGAGGATGGAGAAGTTTCGGATGTGGATGGTGATGGTGGTGAACATTTAGCGGAGTGGGATGACTATCGTGCTCAGACACCATCCCCTTCTCAGGTGCCGCCAGGGGATTCTCCTCCAGTGGATATTGCAGGCTTCCACCAATTAATGGACAGGGCGGCGCAACGGTTCAAATTACCACGAGTTCACAGAGAGGAAGATTGCTTCCTTTATGATTTCAAGAACCAACCATTTAAGCAGATACACACAGTCCCGATTATAGATTTCATCTGGGCTGAAGGGGTCAAATTAATGAAGACGCCTAACTCTTTACCAGCACAACTACCAAGGTTGGAAAAGAAATATAAGGCGCCAGTGGGATCTCCGACATGCCTTACAGTTCAACCTAAGCCGGATTCTGTCGTTACGCAGGCAGCTCAGAGAGGTTTGAAGAATCCAGCGTCTACTATCACCGCTCCTCCAGACCGAGAGGGTCGTCGCCTAGATGCAATTGGGCGTAAGTTTTCCTCCATGTCCTCTACAACGGTTCGAGTAGCTAACGCTATGGCTATCTTAGGTCGTTATGACCGTCAGGCTTGGGCAGATATGTCCGCCTATGTGGCGTTACTTCCGGATGCTTCCAAGGCAGTAGCGCAGCAGATTCTGCAAGAAGGAGAAAGAACTTCAGAGGAACTCATTGATTGTGCAGTGGATGTGGCCTGCACTGGTTTTCGCCAACTCGCTGGAGCGGCCGTCCTACGTCGACAAGGTTGGCTACGCTCAACTTCGTTTCGACAGGAAGTTCAGACAAAGATTCTGGATATGCCATATGACGGCGAGTCACTATTTGGAGCGCATATTGACGAAGCGCTGCAATCCATAAAAAAGGACACGGACACTGCACGTGCCTTGGGTACCCTTCAATTTAAGAAGCAGCCCTTTCGGGGTGCTCGAGGACGTGGCACTACATCCACTTTTTGTGGAGGAAGCAGTCGGTATCGGTCCTATAACCAAGGTAACCAACGTTTCACCGGAAACCGTCAACAGTCTTCCCGTCAGCAACCTGCCAGAAACTATCGAGGAAAGCCCACTTTCAGGGGAACTTCCAACAAACGTCAATGACTTGTCTGTCGAACTGAGAATTGGAGGGCAAATCTCTGTTTGGTTCTCAATGGTCCTCCATTACAACGGACCGTTGGGTACTCGACATTGTGGAAAAAGGCCATGCATTGGAATTTGTCGAGGTACCTCCTCCAACGCCACCTTCAGGACCACCACCTCCGCACCTCAAGGAACTATTCCATCAAGTTCCCCTTCTCATTCAGAAAGGTGCGGTGGAAGTAGTACCAAAGTCTCAGAGAGGGAAGGGGTTTTATTCCCGTTTTTTCCTTATCGTCAAGAAGAATGGAGACCCATATTGGACTTGAGAGCACTCAATCACTATCTCAAGGATCAGACCTTCCGTATGCTAACGCTTACAGAAATCTTGCGCTTACTCTGTCGGAGATTTCATGACGACGATTGATCTCTGAGACGCCTACTTCCATGTCCCAATACTCGCAGGTCATCGAAAGTTCCTGCGCTTCAAGGTGGCGCACCTTCATTTCCAATTCAAGGTACTTCCATTTGCCCTCCGGTCGGCCCCCCGAGTCTTTACAAAAATGTTGGCTCCGGTCATGGCTTTTCTTCGTCTCCAAGGCTTCCAGATATTCCTATATCTCGACGACTGCCTCCTGAAATCACAATCCCGCTCACAACTCCAGCACCATACTTCCATTTGTCAGACAGTATTTCGTTCCTTGGGTCTGTCCATCAACCTGGAGAAATCTCAATTGCAGCCAACAACTTGCAAGGATTTCCTAGGAGCAACGCTGGACACCAAACTAGCAAAAGCGTTTGTCTCCCGGGAACGTCAGCAAAGGATTCTCCGGTTAGTTTCACTACTTCTGGCAAAAAGGTGCACTTCAGTCCGTTTGTTGAAGTCCTTTCTAGGGATGGCTTCGTCGTGCATCGCTCTTGTCCCTCATTGCAGACTACGAGCGCGACCTATTCAACAGGCACTGGACGAACAGTGGCGTCAAGTCACCGGTTCCTTCAACGATCAGGTTACCATCACCATTCCCAAGAAGAAAGCGCTCGGATGGTGGGCACAACCACATCAGCTTGCGGCAGGCACGTCCTTTCTGTTCAACACCCCGGATCTGACATTAACGACGGACGCATCTCTGGAGGGTTGGGGAGCTCACCTCCAGGACCTTTCCGTCAAGGGGAAATGGACTCAGCACCAGAAGACCTGGCACATCAACAAATTGGAGCTCATGGCTATCTTTTTGGCCCTGAAATCATTTCAACCAGTGCTGCAAGGGGAGTCGGTTATCATACAGACAGACAACACAACCTGCATGCATTACATAAACAAGCAGGGCGGAACGAAGTCTCTGGTGTTATCCCGCCTAGCAGAGGCGATTTGGGACTGGTCCATCAATCATCAAATCACAATCACCGCAGTTCATCTTCCGGGGTTGTCCAACCTTCTGGCGGATTCCCTAAGCAGATCCCGATCATCCAACCACGAGTGGGAACTTCACCAGCCAACACTCGATATGGTCTTTCGTCGTTGGGGATTCCCGGAAATCGACCTTCGCAGCTCCAGAGAACCGCAAATGCCCCGCTTACGCAAGTTGGCATCCCCACAAAGGATCCCAAGGCAATGCCCTTTTGATGGATTGGTCGAATCTCTTCGCCTTTCCTCCGATCCCTCTGGTGCCACGAGTACTTTGGAAGATTCGGAGAGAACCCTGCCACATCCTTCCGATTGCTCCCAGGTGGCCACGACAGGCGTGGTTCTCGGAGCTGCTCCTCCTGTCTCAAGGCAAACCCATTCTTCTTCATCCTCGAATGGATCTTCTCTCCATGGACAGGGGTCAAATCTACCATCCAGACCCCGCTTCTCTGAGCTTATCAGCCTGGAACCTGAACACTGTGAATTTGCACATCTAACCATCCCTCAGGAGTGTCGTGACATCCTTGCTCAGGCCAGGGCTCCATCAACTATAAAGACCTATAAGTTGAAATGGAAACGCTTTTGCCACTGGTGTGCTGACGCCGGAGTGCATCCTTTGCGTGCCACGCCCGCTGAGCTCCTCCCTTTCTTTTTCCAACTGGCTCAGTCGGGTTTGTCTCATGCTACTTTAAGAGTTTTTCTGGCGGCAAGATCACGCTTCCGCCATGATGGCTCCGCCTCCCTATGTTCATCCAGGTTAATACGTCAATTTTTCAAGGGACTTCTTCGAACTTTTCCTCCAGTTCGGCGTCCCCCTCCCGAGTGGCGCCTCAATATTGTCCTATCACAATTAATGACTGCACCTTTTGAACCAATCCATAAAGCAGACCTCAAGTATGTCACCTGGAAGGTCGCGCTTCTTCTTGCTTTGACGTCTTCACGTCGAGTGAGTGATATGCATGCATTCACGATCAAACCACCATTTCTACAGTTTAAACCGGATTCTGTGCTTTTAAGCACTAACCCTACTTTTCTTCCAAAAGTGCCTTCAGACTTCCATATTAATGAGCCTGTTATACTGAAGTCTTTCTTTGCTAACCCGCAATCTCCTGCGGAACAACGCTTGCACTCTTTGGACATTAGACGAGGTTTAAAGTTCTACATCAGCAGAACAGCCCAGTTCCGAAGATCGGATCAGCTCTTTGTAGCCTATGGCCGCTTTCAAAAAGGGCGACCAGTCGCCAAACCTACAGCAGCCCGCTGGGTGGCTTCGGCGATTGCTTTCTGCCATCAGAAGGCGGGAAAGCCTTTACAGACTGCAGTACGGGCCCACTCTACCAGGTCTATGGCCTCTTCGACTGCACTCTTTGCCGGAGTCCCATTGCATCAGATTTGCAGAGCAGCCACATGGTCCAGCAGGCACACGTTCACAAAGCACTACAATCTGGGTGCCATGGCTGAAGGAGATACCGCAGTTGGACAAGCTGTGCTCCGTAATCTTTTTCAATAAGGTTAGCCTCTATTCTGCCCTCCTCCTAATAGTTTCCAGTTTATTCATGTCTTCTTTATGTATGCATATATTTGTATAACTTCTATGGCATGGGTTATTACACCTGTTGATTCCAACCTTTTGCTTATACATTGCATTCTGGAAACTTTGTGTTGGGATACGGACTGCTAACTATTCTATATTCAAGCATGTGAATCTATGAAAGACACCCCAATACTGGAGAAGAATAATTGTTACTTACCTGTAAACAGGTGGTTCTCCAGTATTGGTGTCTTTCATAGATTCACATGCGACCCTTCCTCCTCCCCTCAGAGGCTCTCTTCTCCTCATAGACTCTGTGGTCACTCTTGTGCTACGAAAATCTGAGGGCTTGAGCTCTGAGGAGAAGGTTCTAGAGGGCTGCTGGCGCCTGATTGGCTGCAGTTTGGACTAACATAATGACAAGGATAGGCTGCATTGGAACTTTTATATTCCCATGCATTCCTATGTAGAATTTTTTGGTTAGGTACCCTATGCTTCTATGCATATTTTGGGTTTATCCTTATTTTGTACTTTATATATTTATTATATATTATATATATATTTAGTATTTATTGCTATTTTATTTACTGTGGGACTCCCACTCCGACAACGGGGAATATTCAAGCATGTGAATCTATGAAAGAAACCAATACTGGAGAACCACCTGTTTACAGGTAAGTAACAATTGTTCATCTCGAGGTGTGAGGGTGTCCATATGACTTATCTCGAGTTGTGAGGGTGTCCATATCACTTACCTCGAGGTGTGAGGGTGTCCTGTTAGTACCTATTATGGTTCCCATTTGCTTCTGTAGAGACTTGCACACTGGCCCTAACATCTATGCTGGTTACTAGTGGAGGGCAACTAGCTTTTTAACGGGGTGCCTCAAATGATTAATCTACTGCGAAAGAGGCTCATCCTTTAACCCTACAGAAGTAATGGTTATTGAAAAACGTCTGAGTTCACTCCAAACCACTCGACTTGTAAAGCCTTAGGTGCTTGCCAGTGACTAACCTGCACCAGGAGTGGAAAAGTGCCCCAGGAGTGATGTTGGGGCACCTTTCCAGGATTGTCCAGGGTCATTTCAAATATCCATGGGCACGAATTATGCTACATCTGCAAAAAAAAAATGTATTTGGCCTTCCTTGCTGTCTTGAAAGACCCTTCTGCACCGATGTGGGCCTATCGGATAATGCTGCTCCAGACACCCCAACTCTAGACTGGATTCATGCACAGCATGTAAATCTATTGCACTACTGGGTAATTAACAGTCCTTTGCTCCTCTGGTACCTTGACTTGCGTTGCTGGCCCCATTTTCACATCAAAGAAAAATAAACCCTTCAGACACAGAACTGGGTTAGTGTAACTGGGAGCTGCTCTTTCTTTAACTGCCACTCCCATATCCTACCCATTCATCCATGCAATACATAGACTGTAGGCCTTATTTTTAGTAACCATATTTCCCCTTCACATCATATATACACCCTATAAATCCAGATCGATACATACAAACCGTTGCAAGAGGACAGTTCAATTAAATTCGGTCCAAATGTACTTGGGGGTTCTGTCATGCTGAGAATCTTTAGGTTCAGGATAATATAGCTTAACTTAAATCAAAAGTTTTAAGGCTGTAACCTTTATGGTTCAGGCATGGGACTCTTTAATATCTTCATATCTTCGCCCAATGGCATATTTAAGAGCCACATTGTTTGTTCTGTCTGTGTCGCTGACAGATATACGTGTGATCCGGTCAAATCTGCATTCACATCAAACAGCTATAACTGAGAAAATTAGCTGCTGGTGGAACTCATCGTTAAGCTTCTATATGAAGTGCTATTAGAAATAACCTCACTCCTACCAAGACTAACTGAATGTCTCTTGTCCGACCATCGGGAAGGCCTGCAGGTGGTTTTGGTCTAGATAACTCTTCAGGACTTATGTGCACAGTGCCTTGAAATGCAGCGCAAACATGACGTGCCATCTTCAGCCAGTCTCACCCTATACTCCGGATCGGAGTTGGAACAAGCCAGGGGTCTTTTGAAAGTGTCGCACTGAGTGCCCCTGATCTGAAGCAGAAAACAGTTTCCAGTCAAAATGGTGCACATGCGGTCACTGCACAAAGCAATGATGCGCACTCACCTGACTATTCGGATGCCCCCACTCCGTGCCGAAACAACCTAGAGCAGTGGCTTCCTCCTCCAGAATCACCCTCAGAACGCCCATCGGACCATAGCTTTAGATTCTGAAACAATACTGTTTAGGCTCAGACCACACTGACACTGTAAAGTCACACATTCAGACCAAAACCTCGTAAGTATGCAAGAGCAGCTCGGTCCTTCAACTGGCTATGCTCACCCTGTAAGAGACAATTGTCTTTTGAAGAGGTTATGGAAACTTATTCATCCTCTGAAAAAAGGAAATAACATGGGCACTAGCCCCTTACATCGTCCTGTCCTACCCTCCAACACCCCCCACTGCCACTTATTCACCACAACAGTCTGAGGGAGCATTGCACCTCATCATAGAATTTCACCCATCGGGAATGATTAAATAGGGGGCCCATGACATGACTGACAAACACCACAAGGTGATACAGACCTCTACCCTGCATGCCCACAACCCACCAAATGATGCTGCTTATTAAGACTTGATAGCCAGGGCTACAGCATGCCACCATGTATCCTTGCACACAGACCCTATCAAGGATGACTTCCTCGCGGAGATCCCCACTAGTGCCTCACTAGGAACCACAGCCAAACTTCAGGAAAAACTCGCACATCCAGAATGCCTCCGCCTGACTAGTCCTGAACGTCCCCCGACACAGCCACATCTCCAGCCACCTTAGACCTGCAGTGGCTCCCCGTCAACAAGCGAATAGCGTTCAGGCTCCTCACCCACGCACACAAGACCCTCCACGACCTGGGCCCCAAGTACTTCAACAACCGCCTGACCTACTACGCACCCATCCGCTACGACCCCCAGCACCTTTGAGACCCTACCGGGTGAGTAGCGTGCTATACTAATGTCAATTATTGATTTGCACTATGAGGGTCCCAGTGCTCAAAGGAGTGGTAGGTCATGCAGATGATCTCATTACAGAACCAGTAAGAGCATGAATTATGACAATAAGAGTTGGAAAAATACAAGACTGCACCATCTGACCAAATTTACATACAAGGACAGCCTCGTTGGTAGGAGCCAATGCAAAGAGGGCAGTTGTTTCTGGGCCCAGTTCCCCCAGGCCATTCTCAGTGAATGCCTTGATGCGATTGCCTTCAAGATCTTGCCATTCAGGATGTATGGGATCCCAAACACCAGTGTCTCTATATCAATTACCTAGAGCTTCAAGCTGTTCACCTGGCATTGAAAGGGTTCTTACGACCTAATAAAACATGGTTGTCTGATACTGACATACAACATGACGACCATGGACTATGTACAGATTGGGCTCAATCTCTAATCACGCTTAGCCTAAACCATCCGTTGTATTACATCACAACAGTTCTCTCCTAGCAGAGCATGTTTCAAGGACAACCAATCAAGTTGAAGTTGCAGACCACCTCTGACAGATGCAGCAACAAAACCACAAATGGGAACTCCACCCAGTCCTCCCACCATATTTCCTCATGTGGGGATTTCCACAAATAGGCCTGTTTCCAACAGCAGAAAACACCAAATGACCAAACTTTGTGTTTATGCTCCAACACCTACTATCCAAGGTCATGAACTGGTAAGGGATATTTGCCTAAGCTTGTCTACCTCAGACTACTTCCCTATGTGGTCAGAAAGCTCAGGCAAACCTCCCTCACCCTAGACTAGTAGCTCCAACCTCGGCTTGTTAACCACTACTGGAACTCTCATTCCCCATGAGAACCCCCATGTCAATCTGGACCTTCTCACACAACCATGGGAAAACCAGGCATCTCGATCCCAAGGAAGATAACCTTTCCAGATGGCTCCTAAAGTCATAGAATTTGGGTGTTTAAACCTTTTACAGCGGTGTACAATTAGATCGGGCTACACTACCAAATGGAAACTATTTGTTGTCTATCAGTCAAAAAAACTCAGATGCACCAGTAGAAAACAAGTTACTTACCTGTAACTTTGGTTTTCCAGTAATGGTAACTTTCATAGATTCCCATTGCTTGTATCATTCCCCGTTGAGATGGGAGTCCCCGGTATACATAAAATAGCCATGATACTGATGGCTGAGCTTGTATTCCAAAAAGGGGGACACTGGGTTTTTGGGAAGGTCTAGCGTACACGCCCTAGACTGTCAGAAGTTCATTGGTGCATTAAAAATCTTAAAGATCTAGTTATAGTCACGGTCGCAGGCTCTCCTGTCAGTTGAGTAGTGAGGAGAGGAATTCCTCCTTTCGGAACTGGTGCCCTCGCACACCCAGCAAGCTTTCATATGGCCCTGCTCCTCAACTGGTCAGCACTGCAGTACCGGACGGGCACCCATGAAGGGGCTCTTTATTGGAGAATTTTTGTTCCTTGCCGTTTGGTGCTGTGGGTGTGAGGGCTCTAGTGTTTTTTTGGATATAGTAGTGAGTGAGATGGTTGAAACAGGTCAGGGGTCCTACGGAACCAACTTTCTTCTAGCAAGCTCCCTACCTGATTAATAAAGGAGGGGGAGAGGCGACTATCTGACTGAAATGAGTCCCCATAAGGGTGCTCTGATCCTGGTGGATCAACATGTTTTTTCACCTATTTGTCTGGAGAATCAGTGGCGATTCTTCAGGACCTTAACATGAAATTTGAGGTGAGAACCTACTTACCACTTTGTGGATCAGTGGGATATGTACCCATTGGTTCAATGGGCAACCTGCAGGGGAGATAAACATTCAAGAACAAGATAGGTCTTAAATACAATTGTGAACATATACTAGTTTTCTGCTGACATACTTAAAATCAATGGTGACTGCTATGGTGAGCAGAAGCGCCTTTTAACAGGATAACAAAGGTGCAACTAGCATCCTCTGGACCATTTAGATACATATTCTCCAGTACAATGAAGCAAGACAAAGGACTCAGTTTTGGTGAAGAGATCCTGAGGACTACCCATTCTAATCTAGGAACAGAATAGTTTGGCATCAGCCAGTCTGAAGATTGGACATCCTTAATGACTAGAAAAAGAATGGTTGAACATTACTCTCCACGGGGCTATGACGACTGAACATTTGCGGGCAAACATCGCCCCAAATGATCTGATAGTTAATAACTTCCCCAGGCTCTGCTTGGAGGACGTGGTATTCAAGGAGTGGTCCCTAGTGGCATGGTAGTGCACTAGGGACTGGCTCATCATGATCATTAACACCACGGAAAGGATTGCAGATGCCCTTCTGATTAGGATCCAGATTGCAGAAGGAGCAGTAAAAACGACAATTCAGATAACTTTGTACAAATCTAAGCTAGCTTAACTGAATAACGAGATCGCAGAGAATAAAGACTATAATGAAACAAAAGTCAAGTTGCAGAAGGATATTCAGAAATTCAGAACGGAAAAGGTGTATCATTATTTGAAGGCGGATTACACATCAGCTAAGAACAGCTATTCTTCTGATGAAAGTACAGATGCCAATAGCAGGGGCTCCTCTGGCAGTTGGGGCAGCAACAACTCCACAATGGTCAATCGCCTGAACTGTAACACACCTAACTACCACGCCCCCTCCCCCCACCCACCCCTTTTGGACATTTCCCATATACCTACAAGGCCAACCATAGTTATTCCCCACTGGAAACCCTCCTTTTTTAGACCGGGGCAGAGGAAGAGAGTGCAGAAGAGGTGCACAGAAACAAGTGCAATGGCAAGACCAACCCCCGAGCCCAATGGAGACTAGCAAAACTCAGGGCAGGACACTCTAGTGTGCACCTCTCACACAGATCTCTCCCGGAAACAGAAACATCAGTACTAGAAAAAGGTCTAGGATATGTCCCCACCCCTAGGAAGAACACATTTTGGGATCAATGTTCAATACAAAACTTCTTTAGGAAAATCCACCTTAAAGCCTTCTATCAGGATAGACCAATACTTATCGAACAAGAGACAGGGGTAAAACATCCATCCACTTTCACTCCCAATAGTAGTATGATTCCTGTGGCGTGTTGACTTTTGAAGAGGCAGTATTGAAAGACCACAGACGAGAGAACGGGCAGCCAGGTGAGCACACTCTCTAAGACTCTGAGGAGTATCAGCGACAGCAGAGGTAAGCGGCAGGGGTTACCTTTGTTCGAGTCTGCTAATGAGTGACTCTGTACCTACCTAGTGAGAACAAGGTACCTTCATATCCGACCACAGCTCCGTAATTATGACCGCACTTTCATAGCTCCAGGGAGACCTGTTTGGGTTCCCAGGCGGCCTGTGGGAGTTGTGGCCGTTTTTTCTGGAAATCTGAACTGCAATAGGCACCATTTCTCCTCAAAAGCAGGACGGGTGCTCTACCAGCCGCACCACCCCTCTCTGCCAAGCACCACTGTCTGGCCCCTGTATCACAGGGCTTTTCTAGAGGGCATTTTGAAGGAAGGTTTTATGATGAACGTCAGTGAAATATTTACCTCTTTTTATCCATTCTCTAGACACATATCTTCAATTTGTCCAGAGCCCACTGGAACTGACGAAGCACTAAATAGTGATTAGGTGAGTTCTATGACTGCAAACTCACTGTTGCCACTCAGGATTCATTCTCAGCCAAATCTTCACCGTTTTTTAACTAGCGCCACGTTTTTTAAACTTGCACCACTTTTTTAGCTTGAGTCACATGATTGGTATGATTTACAATACTTAGTAAGCACTTAATATGTGTATTATCAGCAGGCACTTCTGCTCACCTTAGCAGTCGCCATTTATCTTCACTTAAGTATGACAGCACACAACTAGTATATATTCACAATTGTATTTAAGATCTATCTTGTTCTTGAATTTTTTATCTCCCCTGCAGGTTGCCCATTGAACCCATGGGTACATATCCCGCTGATCCACAAAGTGGTATGTAGGTTCCCACCTTACCCCTAGGTGTAGATAAGTTTCACGTTAAGGTCCTGCAGAATCGCCACTGATTCCCGCCCCCCCCCCCGACAAATAGGCGAGAAACATGTTGACCCTCCAGGAGTAGAGTGCCCTTATCGTGACCAATTACTGTCAGTCTCCTCTCCCACCCTTTGTAATCAGGCAGGGACCCTGCTAGAATAAAGTTGGTTCCATGGGACCCCTGACCTGTTTTAACCATCCCACTCACTACTACATCCAAACACACTAGGGCCCTCCCACCCACAGCACCTAACGTCCAGGAACAAAAGATCTCTGATAAAGAGCCCCTTTATGGTTGCCCGTCTGGTATTGCAGTGCTGACCCGACTAGGAGCAGGCCCATATGAGGAAGCATAACACCTAGCTTGTTGTGTTTGTGAGGGCACTAGTTCCAAAAGGAGGAATTACTCTCCTCCCACTACTCAACTGACAGGGCAGCCTGCCACCGCAACTAACTAGGTCTCTGACTAAGATTTTAATGCACCAAGGAACTTTGTACCATACTTATTTTGGAAGGATGAGCTTTCCCAGGGGAGGAGGGTGGGCGCATGGGAATCTATGGAAGTTACCAATACTGGAGAACCAAAGTTACAGGTAAGTAACTTGTTTTCTTACTCCAGTATTGGAACTTTCATAGATTCCCATTTTGCTTATATCAGAATAGCTAGCAGTGAGAACGCACATTTTGTGAAGCAATACAATCTTATAAAACATTGCAAGATGCATCCCGTTCAGTACAGATATTAATCCCACACAGTCAATGGGCAATAGAACATTAATCACCATAAGAGAAGAAACATAGAAAGCATTTAAACTTGCAAAATGTGCGAAGAGCGTAGGCAAACAAAATAAAAAAGGAGAGTTAGAAGGGAAAGCTCTCCAATCATTGAAAGAGGTTCCTCGGGACTGCCTGTCCCACTGCTATCGCTCCTTTGCGGAGTAGTTGATGGGCTTCTAGACGTAGAAGATGAAGATGTCTGTATTCAGTGGCGTGAGGGGGCTTGGATGGTGGTTGATGTTGAAATTCCAGTGTATGGCCAGATTTAACTATATTCAAAACCCATTGATCTGATATCAGTTGCCAGCTTCGGAACATTGTGATATCCTGCACCCCCACTGGTGTTACAGGGGACAAAGGAACAGTAGGAAGATCCAACAAGCTGCTACTGGCGCTTAGAGGAATTTCTCCCCTGGTGCCCTTTTCGTCCTCTAGAGGTTGAACGAGAAAAAGAAGACGATTGACCTTGTTGTTGAGTATATTGCGGCTGGTATGATTGGGAGGCCTGTGAGTAGGGAAAATAACGCTGTTATTGAAATCCGCTTCTGTAGGCGGGGAGGCCTCTACCCCATGCCCCACTGAAGGCAACCATGCGGCATTGTAAAGTCCCTAGGGATTTTGCAGTTTCCGTATCCTTTTTAGGTTTCGCCTGGCCGAAGGCTGCGAACTGCGCAGCTTTTCGGCGCAGACAAAATCTTATGTTAGAACAGAGTGGGCTTGGGATTACGCCCTTTGTACCATTGGCTAGCTCCATAAATGGAGGCTAGCCATTGGAACAGAGATCTGTCCGTCATGGCCGGACCAGATTCGTGGGCGTTCCTGCGATTTTTTTTTTTCCCTCTCCACCCACGTCTGATCGTCATCGCGGCGGTGGGTGTGATGTTTTTTTTCGAGTCGGCCTGTTTTCTTCTTTTTACAAGTGTTTGTTGTTGGAGTTGGCTGCAAGATTTGAGTTCCCACGAAGCGATCAGGTAAGGAGCATTATCTTTATAAATGTGTTTTCACTTTGTAGGTTTACGTATTTTAACGTTTTCGCTCTTAATGTCGTTTTTCTGTTTCCTTTTGTTTTTATCCTGTTCCTGACCCCCCACCTCCCTCTGTCCGTTCCCGCCCCCCCTCCCGCTGTCCATCTAACCGTTCCTGCCCCCCCCCAGGCTACGTGGAGCAGAAATGACGGGGTGTTTTAACTCAGACAGGCGGCCTGTCTCTCCCCACATAAGCACACTCCAGGCAGTCCACTCGGTATTTGATAAAAATGAGTGAGTGTGCAGAGTGGAGAGTGTGCAGAGTGGAGAGTGTGCAGAGTGGAGAGTGTGCAGAGTGGAGAGTGTGGGGAGTGGAGAGTGCGCGGGGAGTGGAGAGTGCGCGGGGAGTGGAGAGTGCGCGGGGAGTGGAGAGTGCGCATGGGGAGTGGAGAGTGCGCATGGGGAGTGGAGAGTGCGCATGGGGAGTGGAGAGTGCGCATGGGGAGTGGAGAGTGCGCATGGGGAGTGGAGAGTGCGCATGGGGAGTGGAGAGTGCGCATGGGGAGTGGAGAGTGCGCATGGGGAGTGGAGAGTGTGCATGGGGAGTGGAGAGTGTGCATGGGGAGTGGAGAGTGTGCATGGGGAGTGGAGAGTGTGCATGGGGAGTGGAGAGTGTGCATGGGGAGTGGAGAGTGCGTAGGGAGTGGAGAGTGCGTAGGATGTGGAGAGTGCGTAGGGAGTGGATAGGGAGTGGAGAGTGCATAGGGAGTGGAGAGTGCGTAGGGAGTGGAGAGTGCGTAGGGAGTGGAGAGTGCGTAGGGAGTGGAGTGGAGAGTGCATAGGGAGTGGAGTGGAGAGTGCGTAGGGAGTGGAGAGTGCGTAGGGAGTGGCGAGTGCAGGGAGTGGATAGGGAGTGGAGAGTGCATAGGGAGTGCAGTGGAGAGTGCATAGGGAGTGGAGTGGAGAGTGCGTAGGGAGTTGAGAGTGCGTAGGGAGTGGAGAGTGCGTAGGGAGTGGAGAGTGCGTAGGGAGTGGAGAGTGCGTAGGGAGTGGGGAGTGGAGAGTGCATAGGGAGTGGAGAGTGCATAGGAAGTGGAGAGTGCGTAGGGAGTGGAGAGTGCGTAGGGAGTGGAGAGTGCATAGGGAGTGGAGCCGAGAGTGCGTAGGGAGTGGAGAGTGCGTAGGGAGTGGAGAGTGCGTAGGGAGTGGAGAGTGCGTAGGGAGTGGAGAGTGCGTAGGGAGTGGAGAGTGCGTAGGGAGTGGAGAGTGCGTAGGGAGTGGAGAGTGCATAGGGAGTGGAGAGTGCATAGTGCATAGGGAGTGGAGTGGAGAGTGCATAGGGAGTGGAGTGGAGAGTGCGTAGGGAGTGGAGAGTGCGTGGAGAGTGCAGAGGGCATAGGGAGTGGAGAGTGCGTAGGGAGTGGAGAGTGCGTGGAGAGTGCATAGGGAGTGGAGTCGAGAGTGCATAGGGAGTGGAGAGTGCATAGGGAGTGGAGAGTGCGTAGGGAGTGGAGAGTGCATACGGAGTGGAGAGTGCGTCGAGAGTGCGTAGGGAGTGGAGAGTGCGTAGGGAGTCGAGAGTGCATAGGGAGTGGAGAGTGCGTAGGGAGTGGAGTCGAGAGTGCGTAGGGAGTGGAGAGTGCGTAGGGAGTGGAGAGTGCGTAGGGAGTGGAGAGTGCGTGGAGAGTGCGTAGGGAGTGGAGTGGAGAGTGCGTGGAGAGTGCGTAGGGAGTGGAGAGTGCGTAGGGAGTGGAGAGTGGTTAGGGAGTGGAGAGTGGTTAGGGAGTGGAGAGTGCTTAGGGAGTGGAGAGTGCGTCGGGAGTGGAGAGTGCGTAGGGAGTGGAGTGGAGAGTGGGGAGTGGAGAGTGCGTGGGGAGTGGAGAGTGCGTAGGGAGTGGGGAGTGAAGAGTGCGTGGAGAGTGCTTAGGGAGTGGAGAGTGCTTAGGGAGTGGAGAGTGCTTAGGGAGTGGAGAGTGGAGAGTGCGTGGGGAGTGGAGAGTGCGTGGAGAGTGGAGAGTGCGTAGGGAGCGGAGAGTGCGTAGGGAGCAGAGAGTGCGTAGGGAGCGGAGAGTGCGTAGGGAGTGGAGAGTGCGTAGAGAGTGGATAGTGCATAGGGAGGGCAGAGTGCATAGGGAGTGGAGAGTGCATAGGGACTCTTGAATTTGTTAGGCTTGTCTTAATCCTGTGTTTTAACGTCCATCTTTCTTACAGGCACAATGTCGAAAGGACCATCAGTTGGCATTGATCTTGGTACCACCTACTCCTGCGTGGGCGTCTTCCTGCATGGCAAAGTTGAAATCATTGCCAATGACCAGGGCAATAGAACCACTCCAAGCTACGTTGCCTTCACAGATACCGAGAGGCTAATTGGCGATGCGGCTAATAACCAAGTTGCAATGAACCCCACCAACACAGTTTTCGGTGAGTAAAGTACCTCGCGTATTTGGTTAATTGCTTTTGAGTTCCCACTCAGACATGTTTCGCTTGCCTCCCCCAGCAGCGACTTTAGGAGATAGAGTTGAGGTCGGTTTACTAGAGGCCCAACTGTGCTCTTTTTACCGGTGTTCCTCGGTGGAAGCGATCCATTGGTGTTTCAGATTACTTGGTTTTAGTCCAAGGTTACTGTCTTCCCATCTGGTTTATCAGTGTGACACATGCGCTCCTAATTAAAGGCTGTTTTCACCAATTTCCTTAACAGTTGTTGCATTTGTTGGCTTGGTTTTTTTTTCTTGGTGAGCTCGGCCATTGCTCTATAGCTTACTACATGAGGCGGCTGCTTCTCATACTAATCTTAGGGGTACTCCTAATGTGTAGGTGAAGAAAACCATAAGTTCAATGTTCTGAAGTGGTCGCTGTGATGAATTTTGTTCCAAAGCCATTCGTAGTTTCCACCTGAAGCCGAAAGGCTAATGTTGGCTAGTACCTTCCTTGGATGTCTGAGCGACCACGTAGTATCCATGTACCTACAGTCTGTGGGTTATGACTTTAACGATTGGGGTGGAAGGGGGGAGTTGCAGTAAATGGTGACTTGAACAATAACGCCCGTTTATGGATCCCACTCATGTTGCTTGCATTAGTCACTGCCCAAACACGTGGGTCTGAAGTCACTACATATGTTTTGCAACTGCCCATTAGATTTGAGACGACATCGAGGAGGCGTGGCTTGGACGCCAAGGGAGATGGCGGCTTTCTGAGTCTCTCTGCTCGTGCCGTAAAATCGCCTTGATCTGGAGCGTGCAAAAACCTCTCCAGCGCCGACATAATAAAAGAATTGGACGCCGGAATGTGAGCGGGTCACATAGAGCGCTCAGTCGACGAGCTACGTGTAGCAGAAGTCCGGTTTTGATTGATTGCAGCTCCGCTCCGGGGGCTGCCGGGCTATGGTAGAGGACGGCGGGAGGAAGGCTACGTGACCGCCCAGCAGACCGCCGAAGACGCCGGCAGACGGAATCAAGGACCCAGCTCGTCATGAGAGCAGTCTTCTAAAGATTCCGGCGGTGAAACTGACTGGGAGATGCACGAACAGGAAAGCCGGAGAAGAAACCGTGAGTAAATACAACGCCTGGCGGGCACAACAAAAGAGCACGGACATTAGCCAGCGCTCGTACTCGTACACTCACAAAATGGCGGCATAATGCATTTGCTGGGAACTGCATGGAATACAAACTAATTCTGTCCATATGCTGTCAGCGCTTCCACTGGGGCAAAGGAGCTGAAAACGGCTGAACTTTAAAAAACGAGTGAACACTGATATCACTAAGAAACTTTAAAATCGGTAAACTGATGACAAGAGGAAATGTGCTTTCAGTGATGTTTTTGACTCCTGAGGATTAATAGCGAACTTGTTTATGAAGCTTGACCATGATCCCAATTCAACCTAACTACTCTGATACTGCTAAGACATCAGGGCTGCTACAATTTCATACGCTATGATGGCTGGATGCTGGCTCATCGTGAATGAATGTTTAGCTGATGTCTTACATTGGGCAAAAGTTGTGGGCAACTGAGGATTGGTAAAAGGTGGCAAAGGCAGTACAGAGAGAAGAGTCTGAATGTATGCTTGAGATTGCGCCTATCACACGCTGTGTCACTGCAATGTGAATGAATGTGAGTTCCACTTCACACATATTACCTATTTAACGCTATGGTGGTCTCCAAAATGGCGACGCAAGCTCCCACCCTGAGATAAAGAATGATGCCCTCAGCACAGTGACCGACCTAATCTATTAACGGGCAGTTGCGTTGATTGCCGGCTCCTGGGTGTCTCGGCTTTCTTAGTGGTCGTCTGGAGGTACAAATAGAGACATTTTCCGGAGGCTGAAAAAGAAAGTGCGTCACAGCGGACAGGCACAAATCAAGGGAATCACTGTCCACGATCAGTCAGTCCACACCACGAATGAACATGTCAGACAAAGAGCTAGCCAAAAGCCTCAAGAGACTTAAGTCTGATCTGCCCTCACCTGGTAAAGGGAGGAAAGATAACCCGGATCCAATAGATTTAATACTTAGCAGACTTGATGAAGTCAGAGATCTGGCGAAAGCGACAAAGGAAGAAGTGGCAGCAATCAGGCAAGATAACCGCGACACCAACGCAAAACTTTTAGAGGCGGAAACGAGGATTAGCAAACTCGAGGATATGGAAGTTAAGACCTGCAACGCAGTTAAACGCTTGTGCATAGCAGCAGATCAAACAACACGGAAACTTGCTGAATTGGAGGACCGGAATCGAAGGGGGAACCTACGCATTTTTGGCATTCCGGAAGGTTCAGAGGATCAAATGGGGAGCTGCGTGGCTTTTCTTGAGTCCTGGTTTACCCAAGCTACTAACATGACGTTTCTACACCCTTTAGAATTTGATAGAGCCCATAGAGTCCCGGCCAGGATCTCAAAGGATCAAAAGGGTCCCAGAGCTATTGTTTGTAAACCGCTCCGGTACCAGCATGTAGAACAGATTCTTACCTTCATGCGTAAAAACAATCACATTTTGTGGAAGTCTGCTAAGGTCTATATATCTCAAGACTACAGTAAAGAGACGGTGGACGTCAGGAAGGCATTCTTGGCACTTCGACCGCAGCTGAAGAAAAGGGGCTTCCAATATGGATTCATTGGTCCGGCAAGGTATCGAGTGATTATTCAGGGCTCTCCACACATTTTTTCAGATCCACTGAAATTGAAGCGTATGCTGGATGGCCCTGAAGACTTGGACATGGAGACGAATAATCCTGAAAGCTCCGCCGACCAGGCTTCAGCATCAGGTTATAAATGAAGGGCATCCTGGTAGACTCATTTTCCAATGGTTTTCTATTCCTGGTTGTTAAGCAGAAAAAAGGAATATGTTCAACTACGGTCTCACACGGATATGGTTCTTCTGGAAGCAAGGATTAAGACCAAGCTTAAGGCTTTTGATTCGGAGTTCATGTCTCCATATATGTCTCCATACTGTACACATTTTTCTATTATCTTTGAGGGCACAGGTTAGGGCCCAGGTTTAAAGCTTTGACTGAGGTTTTCATATCTACATATATATATTCTTCTACCTTGAGCTATTTCGTTTGATTGGTCTAATGCGCTTTCAAATGCCTCACTACGTAGCTATATACCTTTACCAGCTGGTAATGCTGTGGGTTCTGTTGCTCAATTATATGACAGTAATGCCTTGTTTCGTTTATCTCTTATCTTACAGTCCTTGAATTCCTTCATACGTTCTGGATGACTAGATACATGGTTTAATGTAGTTGTGATAGTTAGAACAACTCACGAGTTTTCAGTAAATGTTAATAGTCTTGTATGCTCCAATAATATGGATATGTTTTGGCACGGGGAGGCTACACCGTACTCTCTCTCCAATCGCCATGCCTACTGAATACAGGTGGGGTGGGGAGGGTGGGGGGTCGAAGGGATTGGGGGTTCGGGTATGTGTTACATGTTTTTTATGTTTGATTCTTCTTTTTCTTCTTCTTGCTTGCATTTTCTATATTGCGCTGGCACTTGATGGTGGTGTGGGTTATAGCCTTTATGTTCACTCATATGTCAATTCGAAGTCCCGGGGAGATGGAATATTAACATCTGGTAGTTGGTCAAATGAGATGCATGTCTTTCTCCAGATGAAGCATTCTTTAACTGTTCAATCATAACGCTGTGAATACTCCGATGGGAGTATGTAATATGGACAAAATGAAGATATTGTCACTCAACGTTAAAGGTTTGAACCAGCCAATCAAAAGACAAAAAATCTTAGATTATGTGCGTAGGTTAAAAGGTGATATTGTATTACTACAAGAGACTAAACTGGAGGCTAAACTGTTTTACCACCTGAGGAATAAGTTTTACAGTGAGGTTGTTGGTGCAGAATCGGTACAAAAAAAGAATGGGGTGTTGATTCTTGTCGCAAAGAAATCGAAGGTGGAGGTTTTGTCTCATGAGGCTAGCTTAGACGGGAGGTGGGTCACGGCCAAACTAACCAAGGATAATACGGAGTTTTATGTCACGAGCGTATATGCTCCTAACAACAGCGACCTCAAGTTTTGGGAGGATTTAAATAAACACATGGAAAATATCCCAGATAGCGCTGTTCACATAGTGGGTGGTGATTTTAATCTTCCAAAAGACGCAACGCTAGATAGGGACTCCCACTGCCCTTTCAAACCAAATAAATCTCATAGAGCCTTCAATAATCTGTGTGAACGCTTTCATTTAGTGGATGCTTGGAGGCTCCAGAACCCTACAGGGAGGGAGTACACTTTTTACTCTACACCGCATGACTCATACTCCAGGATTGACTACATCCTCATAACACAGAACGGGGTACCCAGAATAGAGTCTACCATTATAGAGCCTCGTGTGGTGTCGGATCATTCTTGTATTTCCCTGTCCATTGCAAATGCCAAATCATCTCCTCGGCAGACGTCTTGGCGCCTGAATGACGAGATATTAAGCGATGCTCAACACAGATCTACAATACAAGCTGCCATTGCCTCTTACCTGCAAATTAATAAAGAAGGAGACACATCTGATCTTATTAGATGGGATGCTATGAAAAGTACAATACGGGGAGTATGTATCAAGATTAGGTCTGCCATGAATAAAAATTATAACGCGAAATTAGATTCCCTTGAAAGTGAAATTGGAGATCTGGAAAGTAAACATCTAAGGTTAAGAGACAATATGACTCTTTATGCTCTGGCAAATAAAAAATATGAATACAATAAGTTAATAAGTGAAAGGGCGGGAATTTGGCTAGACAAAGGCAGGAGGTTTAAGATTTGTGAATCCAATAAAGCGGGTAAGAGTCTTGCTTCATATTTGAAATTTAAAGTACAAAAGAACTGTATTAACATCCTTAAGGACGCCTCAGGGAACTCGCATTCTGAGCCAGACAAGATAGCTGAGGTGTTTAGGGTGTTCTATGAGGATCTGTACGCAAAAAATACAAAGGTGGAGGAAGATAAAATTAAGAATTATTTGGATGAGTGTGATCTTCCAAGGTTGACTGCTGAAGATCAGGTGGGTCTAAATGGCCCGATCAGTGCTGTAGAAGTGGAAAGTGCTATTAAAAAATTGAAATCAGGGAAGGCACCAGGCCCGGATGGCTTTACAGCAAAATTCTATGAAACATTCCCAACTATGTTGACAAGGCCCTTGCTAAACCTATTCCAAGAAATAAATAGCTCTGGGGAAGTAAAGGGCACTCTGGCGGAGGCAACAATTGCAGTACTCCCTAAGGATGGGAAAGACCCATCGCTCCCAAAAAACTACAGGCCAATTTCACTAATTAATATTGACTGTAAGATCTTAGCAATGATACTTTCTGCACGTCTCCAAAAGGTGCTCCCGCAACTAGTCCATCCATCTCAAGCGGGCTTTCTAAAGCATAGGTTGTCCAGTGATAACACACGTATTTTGGCGCATGTGCTGGAGAAAGCTAAACTTTTGGAAACCCCTACAGTGGCAATAACGTTAGATGCAGAAAAAGCCTTCGATAAGGTTGATTGGGCCTTTCTCGAAGCAGTCCTTAATAAATTTAACTTGGGGGAAACATTTACACGGCTAGTGATGTCCCTTTATTGCTGCCCCTCGGCACAAGTCAGAGCGGGAGGATCGTTTTCGTCCTCCTTTTGCTTGAAACAAGGTACGAGACAAGGGTGCCCCCTATCACCATCGTTATTTTTATTGGCAATCGAACCGTTCCTACACCATATAAGGAAAGATCCTAAAATTCCAGGTATACCGTTTGGAGACTGCACGATCAAGTTGACAGCATATGCGGATGATGTGCTTGTCCTATCTGAAAGGGCGGATGAGGCAGTGTCTGCACTCATGTCGGACATTGAAGACTTTTCGAAGGTATCGGGCTACAAGCTAAATAAAGACAAGACGGAGGTTAAACTGCTGAACAATATAGGGGATAAGGGGATCCTGGGGGATTCTGGTCTTACATGGCAGCCCAAATGCTTTAAGTACCTGGGGTTGGACTTTGATAATGATTTAGTCTCCACTCTAAAAATAAAAGAAGAATCGACTCTGAAAAAAATATCCACTCTTCTAGAAAGTTGGTCCCCAAAATTTCTGTCATGGTGGGGCAGGGCTGAGACTCTCAAAATGATGTCGACACCCTTAGTTAACTACCTGGCCAGTATGCTCCCCATGACGTTCTCTAATAATTTTGTCTTGAAAATAGACCAGCTGTTTGGTAACTTCCTGTGGCGGGGCAAGAAAGCCAGGATATCTCTAAAGAAACTACAACTGGCGAAAGATAAAGGCGGCCTGGGTCTGCCATCGTTCAGGAACTACCAGACAGCCTTTCTTTGTAAGCAAGGTGCTCAATGGTTGATAAAATCGCCAACTTACACTCCTGTGTGGATTGACATCGAGAAGTCATTAGTTGGCAATGCCCCACTTGAGTCTTTACTCACCATGGATCTATCCCACCTGCCTCACTCCAGATATATAATGTTAAATACCAGAAGGGCCCTACTCAGACTTGACCAATCCCATAAAACCACATTGACATTTTCTAAATCATCATGTTTGTCATTATGGAGAAACCCCTACCTTAAATACGTGGGCGTGGAACTCTTCTGGGAGTCATGGTCCGGGAAAGGTATTAATCTCGCAGGAGATTTGTATGACAATAGCGAACCAATCCCGTTCTCAAGCTTACAGACGAAATTTGACCTGTCCCCGATAGACTTCTATAACTTTCTAAAAGTCAAGGCGACACTAACCAGCCGTAACTTCAAACCCTACACTCCGTGGCTGACAACACATCTCCCACGCATTATGCACACAGGTCACTTCGTTTCCAAGGTGTATAAACTGCTGCTACCGATGCCTAGCAAATCTCACAGAATTGTGGAGGCGAAATGGGAAGCGGAAGCTAACTCCACAGGAATAGAGTTGGATTGGGAACTGATTCATAAGTCAGCACTTGCCCACAAAGTATCACCCATCCTTTTCCAGACGAAGTATATGCTCCTAAATAGGTCCTTCTGGACTCCCGAAAAGCTATTTAAATGTAAATTACGTGACTCTCCGGAGTGCTGGAACTGCCAGTCAGGGACTGGTGATCTCCCTCACATGCTATTCAACTGCCCCCTACTGAGAGAATACTGGGAGAAAATATTTGTATGCATTCATCATGTATTTAAGATAAAGCCAATGAAGGAATTTGTATATGTCATTCTAGGGGGGCTGGAACCGTGATTAACAGATGTGCATGATCGCCAGCTTTTGGATTTAATGTTGACATTGGCATGTAAAGTTGTTTTATGCAAGTGGAAATGTGCTAAGGAAGTAAATTTCAAGATTTGGCAAGAATGGCTGTCTTTCCTAAGAGGTGCCACGAATCAGGCGCTACAGTCCTCTACGTGGTGTCCATCCAATAAGAAGTTATGGAAGTCACTAGACAATTCATCCCTTCATTTTGAGCCGCCTTGAAGTGATATGACCTTGTAATAGTACCTTAGATATATGGGTGTGAACCTAGTCCGTATGTTAAAGCTATTCCCATTACATCCACACGTCGAGTGTTTAACAACTTAATCAATAACCATGTGACAAGCAAGAGTGATTCTTCTCTTTATTTTTTATTATTTGTAGTTTCTGTACTGGTCTGACAACATCTGTATCAATTCACTTTTGATGGAAGATTTAATGTAATGTCTTTTGCTTTTGTTTTCTTACTTCAATAAAAACGATTTGAAATAAAAAAAAAAGATTTGAGACGACATCCACTAATGGATTCTAATGTCAGAACTGACAAAAGTAGCATCTTGTGTTTAATTTGCTTCGAATTACATTGTGGCCTCGATTCAGGATTTTGTTTCTTTTTTTTTTTTAGATGCTAAACGGTTGATTGGCCGCAGGTTCGAAGATCATGTTGTCCAGTCTGACATGAAGCACTGGCCTTTTACTGTAATAAGTGATGGCGGGAGGCCCACGGTTCAGGTGGACTACAAGGGGGAGGCAAAATCGTTTTACCCTTAAGAAGTTTCCTCCATGGTACTCACCAAGATGAAAGAAATCGCAGAGGCATACTTAGGCAAGGTAAGTCAGTTACTGAAGTAGCATTTACCGAATAGATCTGGCTATCCTGCTGGATAGTTTCTCTTCTGTAGTGTCTAATCCTAAACTATTTTTGGAAAATTTCTAAAGGGGGCGTTGGTGTGTTAACGAATGGCTACCAACCTCAATTTGCTTCGCCTGCTAAATTTGCTCTTTGTTGTACTGAGTTTAGAGTGGTTGTGTGATTTATTTTCTTAGAAACACATTCTAGTGTGCACCAGAAATTGAAATGCTAATGTGTTTACTAGTACCTTCCTTGGATGACTATATTAATAATATATGGGGTGGACTTCCCCTTGCTGCTTGACTTTATCACTTATTTTGTTTTTAGACCGTCTCCAATGCCGTCGTGACAGTTCCAGCTTACTTCAACGACTCCCAGCGTCAAGCTACTAAAGATGCAGGCACCATTGCAGGCCTCAATGTCTTTTGAATCATCAATGAACCTACTGCTGCTGCTATTGCTTATGGTCTAGACAGAAAGGTTGGTAATTTCTTAGTCATATCTGACTTGTGTTGATACTTAGGAGTTAGATGATAGGATCTTGAAGTTGTAATGGTTGCTAGGAACCATGCTTACTTTTCACAAAGCTACTCTTGACGCAATTGTCGCTGTGATGAATTATGTTCCAAAGCCATTCGTAGTTTCCACCAGAAGTCGAAAGGCTAATGTTGGCTAGTACCTTCCTTGGATGTCTGAGCGACTGTTAAGAGTACATACAAGCTTGAATTTGGTTGTCTGCACACGAAAACAAATTCTACTTGGTAAAAGCTGATGGTAGGAACATGACCCGTGCATTTTTCTGCTCCCAACAGCTTTTATTGCTACTGGGTTTAGTGTTGATCTAAAACCTAAAGCAGTCTTGATAAATGCTCGTCAGCCCGCTACCTTCCCCTTACCACCTTCCCTCCTCCCTAAAGCACCCCTGTTCTTTGTTTCAATTAACCCCTGTGAGCTGGAAACAGGTCTTTCAGAACGAGACTTCAAATGTCCAATGAAATAAAGCAGTCGGCCAAGCCTATGGTTGTGTACCATGCACATTTTAAGCTGTCCTATTTAAAATGCAACTTATGGAGTCATTCCTTCACCAGTAGACCCTACTAGACCATACTAGTTTTCTTGGTATTACCTCGCATCTCTAACTTATTTTACTTGTATTTGGCGCTTAGTTAGTTTATAATTGCAGGCTAAGGGGCCCTCTTCTCTTGGCCAGTTCTATAAATACAAGTAGAGCCAGAAATGAAAGGCTCCTTGTGGAATAGTTTGCCCTCTGCACACGGACTGTAAGTCCCTGTAAACGCCGTTAAGGCTTCTGCCAATGATTGGGCTCGCTAAAATCTAGGCCCTTAAGTATAATCGCTAAATTTCGTTAGAACAGCTTTAAAGTTGTGTATCAAGCGTTTGCTTCATCGCAGTAACCGTAAATGTATGTTCGTGTCTAGGTTGGCGCAGACAGGAACGTGTTGATCTTTGATCTTGGTGGCGGTACTTTTGATGTCTTCATCCTGACCATTGAAGATGGCATCTTTGAGGTGAAGTCTACGGCAGGTGACACTCATTTGGGAGGGTAAAGACTTCGACAACCGAATGGTTTTGTGGCCAAGTTCAAGCGCAAGCATGAGAAAGATATCATCGATAACAAGCGAGCAGTTTGACGCTTGCGCACAGCCTGTGAACGTGCTAAGCGCACTCTTTCTTCCAGTACCCAAGCCAGCATTGAAATCGATTCACTATATGAGGGCATTGACTTCTACACCTCCATCATCAGAGCCCGTTTTGAGGAGCTGAATGCTGATTTGTTCAGGGGAACCCTCGATCCCGTTGAGAAGTCCCTCCGTGATGCCAAGCTCGACAAGAGCCAGATTCATGACATTGTCCTGGTCGGAGGATCCACTCGAATTCCGAAGATCCAGAAGTTGCTCCAGGATTTCTTCAATGGCAAAGAGTTGAACAGGAGCATTAATCCTGACGAGGCTGTGGCTTATGGTGCAGGTTAGTTAGGAATCGTTATGGTACATAGAAGTGTTATTTCTTCGTTGGTCCTATTTTTTTTATTTGAATTCCTTAACTCTAATTTGTATGTGGTAATGAATGTTAACCTTAAGCGTGTGTGTGTATATAATGCATTTCGTTCTTTCTGAATCAAAACTGCAATTTTAAGTGATTTAATTCCATCTTAAACTCAGCGGTGCAGGCGGCCATCCTTTCTGGAGACAAGTCTGAAAATGTTCAAGATCTGCTGTTGCTCGATGTCACCCCCTTGTCCTTGGGTATTGAGACTGCTGGAGGTGTCATGACCGTGCTGATCAAAAACACCACCATCCCCACCAAGCAGACGCAGACCTTCACCACCTACTCTGACAACCAACCTGGTGTACTGATTCAGGTATTTAACATTTGCTTCATGCATGTGGAGATTTTTGTTTATGCATGCTGACGCTGCTGTAAAATTGTAACTGACCCGTGCATATGCCCTCGGCTACATGATTGCACCCCCATTTAAAATTAGATATTTTTCTAATTCAGCTTGCAGAACTGATTAAATTATATGGACTTAGTGTTCTAGTTGTCATTTGATGGCACATGTTTTATGCCCTCTGGAAATTCGCCTTGAACTTGCAACTTAATTTCTGGTAGTATAGCTTAAGACATCTATGGATACACTGACTATAGTTGGCTGAGTCTTTAAATTTCATTCACCTGTGCTCAGAGGTTGGGTGAGTATCTACTATTGGCATTTTAAAGCTGGTGCAATTTTCCAAGCCTGCATCAAATTTTAGTTTCATTAAAGTCTTCTTGACAGCTTATACGTACACTGGCAGGTCACTAACTTGTTGGGAGGTAGGTTTTTGGATATGCCAGGAAGTGTAGCACTGTTACCAGGTCAGAGGAAATACCCTATAACCCCCGTAAGTATGTGGGTGTAAACCCACACACGTTGGTGTGATACAAACCATGTTTGTTCTAAGCATCCGTAGAGCTGTTAAAGTCCACTCAAATAGTTAATGTTAATAGTTTTAATCTAGACAAAGGACAACCAGCTAACGCATGTTTCGTCGCACTGGGAAGTATCCCGTGACGTTTTCAGGGCTGGGAAGGTAACAAAAGGTGTATGGCAGCTTGTGTGTTTTTAGTGAAATGAGAACACACGTGGAAACCCTATAAAAGTAGTGTGAAGGGCCTGAAGGCAAATAACTTGACTTTGAAAACAAAACCACACTTGCCTAGTGGTAAGTGATGTACGACCATGGTAGGGTTGATGTTTAAGGCACTGATGGTAAGGTGAATGTTTGAAGGTACTGGGAGGATAAGTGTGAGGTTAGTCAGTGGAAGCAGTATAAGAACAACGTCAACATATGGCGGAACAAAAAGTAAGTGAAACATTAACAGCAGAGCCTGTAATAAACATTCGACAGTATACAATAAACCAAATACATGTTTGCTCTGACCAGAATTGGTGAGTACAATGCCGTCTGGATGAAAGGAGGGATCATAACAGTGGGACGTAAAAGTACAAGGGTAACCAGGGCTGGCGAACAGACAATTGGGAAAATCAATGGATAAGAGTGCAAAGGAACTATAAAGGTACTTAGAATTTGGAAAAATCAGGAAAGAAAGGGGATGGAGTAAGAAGAAAGAAACCACAAAGAATGACACGGCAACCAGATAAAAAGGAAAAGTTATCTGCATTGACCATGATCGTAACTTCACAAGTGTACAAACAATGTGTCCACGGACCCACTCAACACTTTCTTTTTTTAGGTGTACGAAGGCGAAAGGGCCATGACTAAAGATAACAACTTGTTGGGCAAGTTTGAGTTGACTGGTATTCAGCCAGCTCCTCGAGGCGACATTCGACATTGATGCCAACGGTATCCTGAATGTATCTGCTGTGGATAAGAGCACCGGAAAGGAGAACAAGATTACCATCACAAACGGCAAAGGTAAGCTACTCTACAGGCTTCAATAGCTGAGGCTTACGTTTTGGCTGTTTCAAGTTATTAGCTTGAGTGATGCAAGGCTTGCGCCTTGGCTTTAATAGCATGTAGCAGAGGGCATGGTCGCCGTGATGAATTATGTTCCAAAGTCATTCGTAGTTTCCACCAGAAGTTGAAAAACTTATGATGGCCAGTACCTTCCTTGGAAGTCTGAGCGACCGCATCTGCTCAATTAAGGTTGTCTGCGTAAACTTAAGTGGCTGCTACATGATCTGACGTTATTTTTAATAGGTCGCCTCAGTAAGGAAGACATTGAGCGAATGGTCCAAGAGGCTGAGAAATACAAAGCGGAAGACGAAAAACAAAGCGACAAGGTGTCGTCCAAAAACTCTCTGGAATCCTATGCATTCAACATGAAGGCAACGGTGGAAGACGAGAAACTGCAAGGGAAAATCAGTGACGAGGACAAACAGAAGATTATGCAGAAATGCAACAAAATAATTGCCTGGCTGGATAAGAATCAGGTACGTGTTTCATAACAGTACGATGCTTTCTTCGATTTGACCTCGTCGCTGTGATGAATTTTGTTCCAAAGCCATTCGTAGTTTCCACCAGAAGCCGAAAGGCTAATGTTGGCTAGTACCTTCCTTGGATGTCTGAGCGACCATTAATCACCATAACTGTACTATTAACCGTGTTTTTAATCCAATGTCTTGCGCTCACTTCAAGCATCAATGCATGCCAAGTGTTAATCATATATATTTTTAAATGTGTTCAATTTCAAACGCCCCAGTAAGGACTGCACTTTGGTTTAGCGTAGCTCTGTGCGGGGCAGGCTTCTGCTCGCTATGATTTGCCTCTTGATCTTATGCAAAGTTCTAGCCCTATAAATACTATGGTACACGAGTCCTGCATGATTTGGTCAACTGCCATAGGGCGCGAGGGTGACCAGAACTTGTATGCCAAAAAAACTGGGGGCATATCATCAATAAAGGGCCTTACATTATCGCCGCTTTTATCGGCAGGAAACTGCCGATAAAAGCGGTGATAATGTAACTCCCTTTCTTGATGATATGCCCCCTGGACATTCAACATATAGGATTACATTTGTATTACTTCTCTCTAGTGTCGAGAATGCCTGCGCTCCTCAGAACGTAATATAACCATTTTGAAGCAAATGTTATGCATCCTAAATTGCTTTCTTATAACTGCTACCGACTATCTATCCCCCCTTTAGTAAACCTAAGAGCACCTCCCACCGTCTTCAGTCAACGTCTAAAACACGGGGGCCATGAGCTAAATTCTTGAAATTTACCAAGTTAGTCGATTGAACTCTAGACTGTCCCGCCAAATCCGGGCCACCCTTAAAAGGGAGGGGGGGGGGGGGGCGGTCGTATAATGCAGAGTAACTGACCTGAATTTCGCCCCTCTCACGGTCATTGCTAGTTCGTACCCAGCTGCTGCGTTGTGTAACGCACGTGCTCCTTTTTGCTGTTTGAGCAGACTTCCACTCACTAATGCACCCTCACGCTAACGTGTGACTCTTTTCTTCCAGACTGCCGAGAAGGAGGAGTTCGAGCATCAGCAGTAGGAGTTGGAGAAGGTGTGTAACCCGATCATCACCAAGCTGTACCAGGGTGCTGGTGGGATGCCCGGCGGCATGCCCGGAGGGTTCCCAGGCGCAGGCAGCGCTCCAGCTGGCAGCGGTGGCTCATCTGGACCCACTATCGAAGAAGTCGATTAAAAGAGTAATTTGTTCCGCAGGGTTTTGTCGTCAAAGGTGATCCAAGAACACAAATTTGTAACAGTAGCTGTTTGAAAAGCAAACCTGATTTCACATTGAAGCTGCTGGGCACCTACTGGGCATTCAGAGTTCTTGAACCTGGGGCGAGAGGAGAGAACAGCATTGCACTTTACTTATCTGTACAGTAACAAACTTTGAGTCCTGACGAATAAAATCTATTTAATTGGCAGTTAACTTTTTGTGATGTGGACCTTTTGTGATGTGGACGTTCTGACAAGCTGGGTGCTGATGAGGGGGTGTGTACGCGAAGTGGCGATTTCTAACCATACTCCTGGGCCGTTAAAACTAGATAATGACGTTTCCTATAAGTTTGAGAGGTTAAATTTGCATAATTGATTACGTTTGTAAACCGTTTGGCAGCCACGAAAGGACTGAATCGCAAATTGGGGACCCTTGGCAACTCATGCAGTTCAGTCCGTTAACTTGAGGGGGGGGGTATAGAGTAGGCTATAACTGAATTAATTGATTCGTAGTTGTGGATTTGCAGTGCTGGTTCATTCTTTATCTATTGAATATCTGCTTTACAACTTTTTATTTCCATGCATCCAATATATTGCCACATGATGATAATGAAAAAAAGTAACATTTATAAGTTTTTTATTTTAGTTGGGACTATGATGACCAGAGTAGATGACTTTGTTTATATCGGAGTTCTGTGGAAGCTGGCATTGGGTCTGTTCCCTTTAAGCGGTATGCAATGTTAGTCGTGTTGTGTCCTCGTGCACCCAAGGTGATGTGATTGAGGCAAACCTGAACAAATGCAAGATCCTGGTTTAAGGTCTGTTCTAGCTACTGTTTAGGTTGCAGCCCTGGTCTCTTGCAGGCTTTTCTTGCAAACTACACCTCCACCTCATGCTCCGTCTTAATTTATATGAAAGTCCTTATCTCGAGGTGTGAGGGTGTCCATATGACTTATCTCGAGGTGTGAGGGTGTCCATATGACTTAGTTTCGGAACTCGTTCAGCTGCTCCTGAAATGCCCAATGTTTGTTTCTGCTGTTCACCTCAGCATATTGGCGTTCTTATCTTATATCTTTAATATCAATTCTGACTCCATTCTGGCCCAAAGGAGCAGCAGGGCCCTTAGATTGGCTCATTACTTGCAGATCCTGAGTCAGTCTGTCCTGTTAGTACCTATTATGGTTCCCATTTGCTTCTGTAGAGACTTGCACACTGGCCCTAACATCTATGCTGGTTACTAGTGGAGGGCAACTAGCTTTTTAACGGGGTGCCTCAAATGATTAATCTACTGCGAAGCAGAGGCTCATCCTTTAACCCTACAGAAGTAATGGTTATATTGGGTATGGGAGCTCGGTCACTGGATTAACAGTTTTTTTGCAGCTCTAAGACGCCAGGCCCAGCCCAAGAATTTCGCCATACAAATGGAAAAGAAGAGCCTAGCATCTGTACGTAAAATACGCAGCGCTTCTAAATGAGAACGAGTAACCAGGCACCTGCAAAGGGGCTTCAACCACCTACGTCTCGGGCTGCATAGACACTACACTCAAACAACATATGGGCCACAGACTCTACCCTCAGATCACAAAAAGGGCAGTAAGGTACAGTTTGGGCGGGCGGTCTCCAGGTGGACGTAAACTCACATAATGGAAGCACCCCCACCCTAAACTTGATGTACAGTGATCTGTCCCATGAGCTCTGGATAGTGTCCAAATAAGGTTCCCTTAACGGTATCTCTTTGACCAACAAAAACAGGATTACAGATTTGCAATGGTTTGTACTTCGAACCCTCTCACTGTCTACCCATGCCCAGTAAGCCTTCTTTAGCTGTTGTTTCGGGGGTGCAGATTTGTTGGCCCAAGCCTCTCCTAGTCCTAGTTTGTGCAGCAGCTTTTTGACTTCCCTGAGCCAGATGATTTTATGTGAGCCCGGTAGAGACATAATGTCATTCAAGGCTTCTGCATAGCTTCTAAGTTCCTGCACATTCCAGATTCTGGACCATAACAAGAGTGGTCGTAGTTTTGCTTGATCGCAGATGGCCCGGGTACCTGCATCTAACAGCAGTGGGATTGTTGGCGTGCTGTGGGGCAAACCCATTAAATCTTTATGGAAGTTATTCTCAAGGTGAGCCAGAGTATCAACTCTATGAGTGCCCCACAGCTCGGCGCCGTAAAGTGCTGCGCTCACAACCCTTGCCCTATAAATATCTAAGGGAGCCCCAATAGGTTTTAATGATGAGGCTCGCTGTTCCTTGAGCAAGGCACCTGCCACCCTTTTGTGAGTCAGGAACACTTTTTGGTGGTGTGCCTTCCAGCTCATGGTGTCACTGATGCGAATACCCAGGTAGTCAAATTCTTTCACGCGATCAAGTGGGACAGAATCTAGGACCGGGGGAAAGACAGACTTTTTGGGCGGGTTAAGAACCAAAAACTTAGTTTTCCCTATGTTTATGGCCAAACCCCTTTCCTCGCAGAAGGCCTTGAAGCTGGAAAGCAGCGATTGGATGCCCATTGGAGATTTCGAGATTAGGAGGGTATCGTCCGCGAACAGGAGCGTTGGGATTTTTCTTCCAGCCAGGGTGGGTGCATCTGCTGGTTGCTGGAGTAGATGCTCCACCACTCCGTTAATGTAAAGCGAAAACAGAGTGGGGGCAAGCACACACCCTTGGCGGACGCCCCTGTCCACGGGGATACGAGGTGTTTTCTCTCCCTGTGTACCCCATCTAATTTGGGCAAAATTCCTGTTGTGAAATTTTACAAGGAGCGACAGCAGGTAGGGAGGGAGGCCTAACCCATCGAGGACGTTCCATAAAAGTGCGCGTGGTACTAGGTCGAACGCAGTCCGCAAGTCAATAAAGACTAAATACAGACTGCCCCCTCCCAGCACCACCACTTTCCAATAGATCATTAGGAGACGGAACGTTTGCTCGATTGTGCCTGTTCCTGTTCTAAAGCCCGCTTGGAGATCTGACAGGATATGGTTTTCATCGGCCCACTGGATGATCCTGCCCAATACCACCTTTCCTGCTACCTTTTGGGAAGAGTCCAATAAGCTAATTGGCCGGTAGTTCGCTGGGTCGTCCCTAGAACCTTTTTTAAAAATAGGTACGACTTCAGCGCCCCTCCAGGAGTCAGGAAAGACTCCCCCCAATAATACTTCATTTAGAAGGGAAGCAATTAGTCTGCTCCAGGAAGATGGGTAATTCTTGATTAGATCTCCTGGAATTCCATCAGGACCTGCCGCTTTATTCGGGACAATACATTGGATTGCTCTCTCTACTTCCAGGATGGTAAATAGACCATCATGGCACCGGGGGTCAGTTATAGGATTAGGCAATAAACCCATGGGTGAGCAATCTAACTGGGATGGACTTGGAGGAGCAGAGTATAATTTCGAAAAGTGATTAAACCATACGCTCCCTGGGATTTTACAAGTTAGCTGCTGGTCAATGGGCTTTTCCCTAGATCTTAATAGGTCCCAGAACCTCTTGGCTTCCTTCCTAGTGCTTGCCTCTACAAGATCTCCCCAGAAATTAGAGTCGTAATCCTGCTTGGCTTCGGATAGGGTTTTTTTATAAATTTTCCTAGCAGCCCTAATACCAACTACGTCTTTGGACTTTAATATGGCAACAAGTTCCCTCTTAGCTGCACGACATTTAGCAGTATACCACTTATCTGTTTGTTTCGAGGGACCCCTACGAGTAGATTGGGGAACAATGAATAAGTCACTCAATGCCAATATAGTCTCCGTGAAAAAGGGTAGGATCTTAATATCAGCTGGCCTTGAGGTGACCATCCGAGACTCCGCTCCTTCCAAAATAGTCCCGGCTTGGCCCATCCTTGCTTCATCGGATGAAACTTTCACCCATTTCAAGCGCCTGCTACAGTTTGTGGGGACTAGTTCATGGGAAGATTTCCACTTATAGGCTGGAGGGCCTTGGTTTCCAGCCTGCCAAGGAGATGAGATAGATAGCGATAAAGGGTTGTGATCGCTATCATCCGACACTATAACCTCCATATCTTGGTGGTGTTGCCAGAGATTATAGTTTAGCATGACGAAATCAATCCTTGATGTGTGGCCTGGTCTGTTGTAGGTGTGAGCACCCATATGGTCAGATTTGGATCGACCATTTGTCGATCGCAAATTGTGCTCCATACAAAGAGCATTGATCTCTATTACATTTTGCGACCATTTGGGGATCGGGTCGAGGTTCAGAATAGGGATGCCTCTCCTGGTGTCCTCCTCGAAAGTGTCCAAGATATCTTCTCTGGCCAGAGGTTCAAAACAGCAATTGAAGTCGCCTGCAAGCATTACATATGAGTCCGCACTGCAAGCAGCCAGATTGCGGTTTAGGCCTGTAGAAGGTAGATGGGATGCACCGCCTTTAGCACCCCTCAGGTAAATATTGAAAACTTCCAAGCTTCTTCCCCCTTTATGGGTTATCGTTAGCCACTGGAGATCAGGTGACTGGGTATTTCTTTCTTTTACTCTAAAGCCCAGTGCAATATTAATCCAAATAATAAGGCCGCCTGAAGGGCGACCTTTAGATCCTTGTTCTTGGGCAGCGGGGATAAAAAAGGTAGAGAATCCCACTCGGTGTCTTGGCTCCAAACACCAGGTTTCCTGGAAAAGGCAGATGTGATAAGGATCCAAAAAATCATTCCATTCGGGAATATCAAAGTTACGACCGAGACCAGCCACATTCCAACTTAGAATTTTTAGAACAAAGTCACCAGGTGGAGAAGCCTTGGTAGAAACAGTAGGCATAAGAGAAACAGTCATAACCTCAGATTTAGGAGACCTCACAAGTGGTTCAGTTTGCTGGTGATTGGGGGTCACATAACAGCCAGAACAGGTAGGGCCAGATGGTTCGATAGAGGTAGCTACAGAGTGGGACATGCAGGGTAGGTGCGGCCGATCTTCCCTACCAGGATTTTCTGTTGTGTCAAGTGTGGGTGGCTCCCCTTCAGACCATGGGCTGTTTGGTCGTCCTGCTTCATTTATTGTGGACTCGGAACCAGTGCAATCATTGGGATGATGCCCCTGTGATGGTAAAATTTCCCTTCGTGGTTGCTTGGCTGGTTGCGCAGGGAGTCAATCCACCTCCTCTAAGCTCCCAAATCTGTTATAAGTAGAGAGACCATTCCAGTGTAGGAGGGTCTCCGTCTGGCCCCAGGATTTATTCAGCCACGGATGTTGTTGTTGAACCAATGTCCAATTATCCCCCTGGTTTCGGCTTGGACGAGGAGGATAGAAAAAGGATAGTGGTTTAGGTATGACTAGGGAGTCATTGTTACCGGGCCATGAGCAAATGTGATGCGCCGTGTGGGGATCTTCGAAGGTCACTACTACACAGTCCCCTGGACTGGATTTCAGCGTTGGACCTACCCAGGGAGTTCTGCGAACCATCAGTACGCGACTTCTTCTACCATTGGGGATTGGTCTGTTTACATTTAACCAGTGCATTATTTTATTCTTTAGCGACCAGTGGTTTTCAAATTGGCCATTGCCTATCGTGGGAACACCCGTCAGAACAACCACATAGTCGTTTGCCTCTGGGGGGAGGTCTATATAGCCACCTCTAAAGTTTTCTTTAACTGGGGGGGCTTGGGTATCACTAGGAATCGGTCTGCTGGGTATTACGTGTTTGGTGTTTTGCTGGTGTCGAAAAGAGCCCCGTGGGGGAGCCTTTGGTTTATCACGAGCTTGCTCCACCGTGACGGTCCTTGGTTTAGGGACGGGCTTTAATGTGGGTAATACTGATGAGGGAGTTTGATTGGTTTGGGGTGCTGTAGGTTGTGGCGTTGGGTCAGCAACAATGATACCCTGGTTTTCAAGACTTTTCAACCCAAGAGGGGCCAGAGCAATGATGCTCTTCTCCATTTCTAACAAGTTGTTTTCTATCCTTGATAGTCTTAAATCAATGGGTGACAAAAGTTTTTGAGTGTCTCCCAAACCACCTCTATAAATTCTTTATTATTTTTAGATAGCCCGTCTACTTCAGGGTCCTCGCCTGCTGGGGCATTAAGGAAGGGAGTAAATGGATCCTTTTCCTGTCCCTCACTCGATTGAGCATTAAGAGTATGCTCTGCGCCAGCATTAGGTGCTGTGGTGTTAGTCAGTGGCAGATCTTTGGGAACAGCAATTTTCGCTTTTTTGCGGAAATAAGCAGAGCGAGAATTGCGTTTCCTCTTTGTTTGCTTGCCACTAGAAGTATTCTTAGCTAGATTTATTGGAAAGGATACAATGGGGGCCGGGTTAGGCACACTAAATGGTGTCGGTAGAATTACCTTGTCATTACTTCCTAGGGCAGGTTGGGGAGTAGCCGGGGACGGTGAATGATGAACATCGACCTGAGTAATTATACAATGTGGGCGGGCTGGGCGCTCAGGGGTGACAGAAGTGGCTATGTGGCCTAAGGAAGATTTCTTAGAAAGTGCGATTACTTGGGACACTCTTCTGGCGGCTTCTAATTCTAGCGAGACCCGATTTTGGAGTTTGGATATCTCTTCGTCAATGGCTATGTTGGTACGGGTAATAAAGTCATCCATGGGGCCACTAATCTGTGACCCACCTTTAGAAGTCTTACTACGAGTTACCCTTGAATTCATAGTGCTAAGAGCACAGTGACGAAGATAGATCTTAATCCCCTCAGTTATTGTATAGGATCCCAAAGATAGCGGGCGAAAATGGGTGGGCCAGTCCAGTCCTCTCAGTCCTCGAACGGCCTCAAACGGCCCGCTCTTTGCCCGGTCTTAGCCCCGGACGCTCCCGCGCAGCGACACTCTCCGATATTTATGGGCCAGTGACCAATGGGCCGTGTTGTAGGAAGTTGGGGGCGGGGCCTTCAGGGAGAGCGGGGCCAGGTGACTCAGCTTCCGGGACCGGGACTCCTGGGAAGGTGAGTCCCGGTTCACGCTCGCAGCCCTGCAGCCTCACACGCCCCCACAGAAGCAGCCAGGCAGGAAGCCAGAAACAGGTGGTGAGAGTGATGCCAATCCGAAGCGGGACCCGCGGAGCGGGTTCCGCGAGTTGTGGTAGCAGGCAGCCCTTGAATGCAAACAGCAGCACCGGCCAGGTCAGTTGAAACAGCGTCCCCAATGGTTATTGAAAAACGTCCGAGTTCACTACAAACCACTCGACTTGTAAAGCCTTAGGTGCTTGCCAGGGACTAACCTGCACCAGGAGTGGAAAAGTGCCCCAGGAGTGATGTTGGGGCACCTTTCCAGGATTGTCCAGGGCCATTTCAAATATCCATGGGCACGAATGTAAATGTGTTTCGATTTATATAGCGCACTTTAACCCAGGGGTCTCGAGGCGCTTGCTTAGGGAACCCGTCCTGGTATTCCCCTGTGAGATACCCCGGCCGGGTATCCACAAGGTGAAAGCCAGGCATCCCGCTGCGAGGGGCCGTAGTGGAGATTAAGCAAGCTATTGCCCAGAGTCGCAGAGTGTGACCCCGTGAGTCGAGTAGGCACCGGAGCGAGAATTGTCGACTCCGTGGAATTTTTTGAGCCGAGACCCGCCGAGGCGGGGAATCGAACCCTGGTCCACGGCCGATCTCAGCTTCCGGGTCTGCCGCCTCTAACCACTGAGCCACGCTTCTCCACAAATTATGCTACATCTGCAAAAAAACATGTATTTGGCCTTCCTTGCAGTCTTAAAAGACCCTTCTGCACCGATGTGGGCCTATCGGATAATGCTGCTCCAGACACCCCAACTCTAGACTGGATTCATGCACAGCATGTAAATCTATTGCACTACTGGGTACTTAACAGTCCTTTGCTCCTCTGGTACCTTGACTTGCGTTGCTGGCCTGCTGGCCCCATTTTCACATCAAAGAAAAATAAACCCTTCAGACACAGAACTGGGTTAGAGTAACTGGGAGCTGCTCTTTCTTTAACTGCCACTCCCATATCATACCCATTCATCCATGCAATACATAGACTGTAGGCCTTATTTTTAGTAACAATATTTCCCCTTCACATCATATATACACCCTATAAATCCAGATCGATACATACAAACCGTTGCAAGAGGACAGTTCAATTAAATTCGGTCCAAATGTACTTGGGGGTTCTGTCATGCTGAGAATCTTTAGGTTCAGGATAATATAGCTTAACTTAAATCAAAGGTTTTAAGGCTGTAACCTTTATGGTTCAGGCATGGGACTCTTTAATATCTTCATATCTTCGCCCAATGGCATATTTAAGAGCCACCTCTTGTTTGTTCTGTCTGTGTCGCTGACAGATATACGTGTGATCCGGCCAAATCTGCATTCACATCAAACCGCTATAACTGAGAAAATTAGCTGCTGGTGGAACTCATCGTTAAGCTTCTATATGAAGTGCTATTAGAAATAACCTCACTCCTTTCAAGACTAACTGAATGTCTCTTGTCCCACCATCGGGAAGGCCTGCATGTGGTTTTGGTCTAGATAACTCTTCAGGACTTATGTGCACAGTGCCTAGAAATGCAGCGCAAACATGACGTGCCATCTTCAGCCAGTCTCACCCTATACTCCGGATCGGAGTTGGAACAAGCCAGGGGTCTTTTGAAAGTGTCGCACTGAGTGCCCCTGATCTGAAGCAGAAAACAGTTTCCAGTCAAAATGGCGCACATGCGGTCACTGCACAAAGCAATGATGCGCACTCACCGGACTATTCGGATGCCCCCACTCCGTGCTGAAACAACCTAGAGCAGTGGCTTCCTCCTCCAGAATCACCCTCAGAACGCCCATCGGACCATAGCTTTAGATTCTGAAACAATACTGTTTAGGCTCCGACCACACTGACACTGTAAAGTCACACATTCAGACCAAAACCTCGTAAGTATGCAAGAGCAGCTCGGTCCTTCAACTGGCTAAGACTCTACCCTGTAAGAGACAATTGTCTTTTGAAGAGGTTATGGAAACTTATTCAGCCTCTCAAAAAAAAGGAAATAACATGGGCACTAGCCCCTTACATCATCCTGTCCCACCCTCCAACACCCCCCACTGCCACTTATTCACCACAACAGTCTGAGGGAGCATTGCACCTCATCATAGAATTTCACCCATCGGGAATGATTAAATAGAGTACCCATCATGGGGGCCCATGACATGACTGACAAACACCCACAAGGTGATACAGACCTCTACCCTGCATGCCCATAACCCACCAAATGATGCTGCTTATTAAGACTTGATAGCCAGGGCTTTAGCATGCCACCATGTATCCTTGCACACAGACCCTATCGAGGATGACTTCCTCGCGGAGATCCTCACTAGTGCCTCACTAGGAACCACAGCCAAACTTCAGGAAAAACTCGCACATCCAGAATGCCTCCGCCTGGCTAGTCCTGGACGTCCCCCGACACAGCCACATCTCCAGCCACCATAGACCTGCACTGGCTCCCCGTCAACAAGCGAATAGCGTTCAGGCTCCTCACCCACGCACACAAGACCCTCCACGACCTGGGCCACAAGTACCTCAACAACCGCCTGACCTACTACGCACCCACCCGCTACGATCGACCAGCCTCTCCCTCGCCATCGTACCACACAACCGCAGAGCCACCGCCGTGGGAAGATCCATCTCCTACCTGGCGAGCAAGACATGGAACTCCCCATCCACCTTCGACTGACCCAGGATCACCTTTCATTCAGGAAGCTCCTCAAGACCTGTCTCTTCGAGCAGTAGCGGCCTCTAATCCCCCCCCCCCCCCCACCCCCCCGAGCGCCTTGAGACCCTACCGGGTGAGTAGCGCGCTATACAAATGTCCATTATTGATTTGCACTATGAGGGTCCCAGTGCTCAAAGGAGTGGTAGGTCATGCAGATGACCTCTTTACAGAACCAGTAAGAGCATGAATTATGACAATAAGAGTTGGAAAAAAACAAGACTGCACCATCTGACCAAATTTACATATAAGGACAGCCTCGTTGGTAGGAGCCAATGTAAAGAGGGCAGTTGTTTCTGGGCCCAGTTCCCCCAGGCCATTCTCAGTGAATACTTTGATGGGGATTGCCTTCAAGATCTTGCCATTCAGGATGTATGGGATCCCAAACACCAGTGTCTCTATATCAATTACCTAGAGCTTCAAGCTGTTCACCTGGCATTGAAAGGGTTCTTACGAACTAATAAAACATGGTTGTCTGATACTGACATACAACATGACGACCATGGACTATGTACAGATTGGGCTCAATCTCTAATCACGCTTAGCCTAAACCATCCGTTGAATTACATCACAACAGTTCTCTCCTAGCAGAGCATGTTTCAAGGACAACCAATCAAGTTGAAGTTGCAGAACACCTCTGACAGATGCAGCAACAAAACCACAAATGGGAACTCCACCCCAAAGTCCTCCCACCATATTTCCTCATGTGGGGGTTTCCACAAATAGGCCTGTTTCCAACAGCAGAAAACACCAAATGACCAAACTTTGTGTTTATGCTCCAACACCTACTATCCAAGGTCATGAACTGGTAAGGGATATTTGCCTAAGCTTGTCTACCTCAGACTACTTCCCTATGTGGTCAGAAAGCTCAGGCAAACCTCCCTCACCCTAGACTAGTAGCTCCAACCTGGGCTTGTTAACCACTACTGGAACTCACATTCCCCATGAGAAAACCCCCCATGTCAATCTGGACCTTCTCACACAACCATGGGAAAACCAGGCATCTCGATCCCAAGGAAGTTAACCTTGCCAGATGGCTCCTAAAGTCATAGAATTTGGGTGTTTAAACCTTCTACAGCGGTGTACAATTAGATCGGGCTACACTGCCAAATGGAAACTATTTGTTCTCTATCAGTCAAAAAAACTCAGATGCACCAGTAGAAAACAAGTTACTTACCTGTAACTTTGGTTTTCCAGTATTGGTAACTTTCATAGATTCCCATTGCTTGTATCATTCCCTGTTGAGATGGGAGTCCCCGGTATACATAAAATAGCCATGATACTGAAGGCTGAGCTTGTATTCCAAAAAGGGGGGACACTGGGTTTTTGGGAAGGTCTAGCGTACATGCCCTAGACTGTCAGAAGTTCATAGGTGCATTAAAAATCTTAAAGATCTAGTTATAGTCACGGTCGCAGGCTGTCCTGTCAGTTGAGTAGTGAGGAGAGGAATTCCTCCTTTCAGAACTAGTGCCCTCGCACACCCAGCAAGCTATCATATGGCCCTGCTCCTCGACTGGTCGGCACTGCAGTACCGGACGGGCACCCATGAAGGGGCTCTTTATTGGAGATCTTTTGTTCCTTGCCGTTTGGTGCTGTGGGTGTGAGGGCTCTAGTGTTTTTTGGATATAGTAGTGAGTGAGATGGTTGAAACAGGTCAGGGGTCCTACGGAACCAACTTTCTTCTAGCAAGCTCCTTTCCTGATTAAAAAATGAGGGGGAGAGGCGACTATCTGACTGAAATGAGTCCCCATAAGGGTGCTCTGATCCTGGTGGTTCAATATGTTTTTTCACCTATTTGTCTGGGGAATCAGTGGCGATTCTTCAGGACCTTAACATGAAATTTAAGGTGAGAACCTACTTACCACTTTGTGGATCAGTGGGATATGTACCCAGGGGTTCAATGGGCAACCTGCAGGGGAGATAAACATTCAAGAACAAGATAGGTCTTAAATACAATTGTGAACATATACTAGTTTTCTGCTGACATACTTAAAATCAATGGTGACTGCTATGGTGAGCAGAAGTGCCTTTTAACAGGATAACAAAGGTGCAACTAGCATCCTCTGGACCATTTAGATACATATTCTCCAGTACAATGAAGCAAAACAAAAGACTCAGTTTTGGTGAAGAGATCCTGAGGACTACCCATTCTAATCTAGGAACAGAATAGTTTGGCGTCAGCCAGTCTGAAGACTGGACATCCTTAATGACTAGAAAAAGAATGGTTGAACATTACTCTCCACGGGGCTATGATGACTGAACATTTGCGGGCAAACATCGCTCCAAATGATCTTATAGTTAATAACTTCCCCAGGCTCTGCTTGGAGGACGTGGTATTCAAGGAGTGGTCCCTAGTGGCATGGTAGTGCACTAGGGACTGGCTCATCATGATCATTAACACCACGAAAAGGATTGCAGATGCCCTTCTGATTAGGATCCAGATTGCAGAAGGAGCAGTAAAAACCACAATTCAGATAACTTTGTACAAATCTAAGCTAGCTTAACTGAATAACGAGATCGCAGAGAATAAAGACTATAATGAAACAAAAGTCAAGTTGCAGAAGGATATTCAGAAATTCAGAACGGAAAAAGTGTATCATTATTTGAAGGCGGATTACACATCAGCTAAGAACAGCTATTCTTCTGATGAAAGTACAGATGCCAATATTTGTAATTTGTAATTTGTAACTGAGTTTTGTATCGCGCCAACTCAACTACAGGTCTCAATAGCAGGGGCTCCTCTGGCAGTTGGGGCAGCAATAACTCCACAAGGGTCAATCGCCTGAACTGTAACACACCTAACTACCACGCCCCCTCCCCCCACCCACCCACCCCTTTTGGACATTTCCCATGTACCTGCAAGGCCAACCATAGTTATTCCCCACTGGAAACACCTTTTTTAGACAGAGACAGGGGCAGAGGAAGAGAGTGCAGAAGAGGTGCACAGAAACAAGTGCAATGGCAAGACCAACCCCCCAACCCAATGGAGACGAGCAAAACTCAGGGCAGGACACTCTAGTGTGCACCTCTCACACAGATCCCTCCCGGAAACAGAAACATCAGTACTAGAAAAAGGTCTAGGATATGTCCCCACCCCTAGGAAGAACACATTTTGGGATCAATGTTAAATACAAAACTTCTTTAGGAAAATCCACCTTAAAGCCTTCTATCAGGATAGACCAATACTTATCGAACAAGAGACAGGGGTAAAAAATCCATCCACTTTCACTCCCAATAGTAGTATGATTCCTGTGGCGTGTTGACTTTTGAAGAGGCAGTATTGAAAGACCACAGACAAGAGACCGGGCAGCCAGGTGAGTCAATGGAACACTCTCTAAGACTCCGAGGAGTATCAGCGACAGCAGAGGTAAGCGGCAGGGGTTACCTTTGTTCGAGTCTGCTAATGAGTGACTCTGTACCTACCTAGTGAGAACAAGGTACCTTCATATCCGACCACAGCTCCGTAATTATGACCACGCTTTCATAGCTCCAGGGAGACCTGTTTGGGTTCCCAGGCGGCCTGTGGGAGTTGTGGCCGTTTTTTCTGGAAACCGGAACTGCAATAGGCACCATTTCTCCTCAAAAGCAGGACGGGTGCTCTACCAGCCGCACAACCCTTCTCTGACAAGCACCACTGTCTGGCCCCTGTATCACAGGGCTTTTCTAGAGGCCTTTTGAAGGAAGGTTTTATGATGAACGTCCGTGAAATATTTACCTCTTTTTATCCATTCTCTAGACACATATCTTCAATTTGTCCAGAGCCCACTGGAACTGATGAAGCACTAAATAGTGATTAGGTGAGTTCTATGACTGCAAACTCACTGTTGCCACTCAGGATTCATTCTCGGCCAAATCTTCACCGTTTTTTAACTAGCGCCACATTTTTTAAACTTGCACCACTTTTTTAGCTTGAGCCACATGATTGGTATGATGTACAATACTTGGTAAGCACTTAATATGTGTATTATCAGCAGGCACTTCTGCTCACCTTAGCAGTCGCCATTGATCATCACTTAAGTATGACAGCACACAACTAGTATATATTCACAATTGTATTTAAGACCTATCTTGTTCTTGAATTTTTTATCTCCCCTGCAGGTTGCCCATTGAACCCATGGGTACATATCCCGCTGATCCACAAAGTGGTATGTAGGTTCCCACCTTACCCCTAGGTGTAGATAAGTTTCACGTTAAGGTCCTGCAGAATCGCCACTGATTCTCCCCCCCCCGACAAATAGGCGAGAAACATGTTGACCCTCCAGGAGTAGAGCGCCCTTATCGTGGCCAATTACTGTCAGATAGTCTCCTCTCCCACCCTTTTTAATCAGGCAGGGACCCTGCTAGAATAAAGTTGGTTCCATGGGACCCCTGACCTGTTTTAACCATCCCACTCACTACTACATCCAAACACACTAGGGCCCTCCCACCCACAGCACCTAACGTCCAGGAACAAAAGATCTCTGATAAAGAGCTCCTTTATGGTTGCCCGTCTGGTATTGCAGCGCTGACCCGACGAGGAGCAGGCCCATATGAGGAAGCATGACACCTAGCTTGTTGGGTTTGTGAGGGCACTAGTTCCAAAAGGAGGAATTCCTCTCCTCCCACTACTCAACTGACAGGGCAGCCTGCCACCGCGACTAACTAGGTCTCCGACTAAGATTTTAATGCACCAAGGAACTTCGTACCCTACTTCTTTTGGAAGGCTGAGCTTTCCCAGGGGAGGAGGGTGGGCGCATGGGAATCTATGAAAGTTACCAATACTGGAGAACCAAAGTTACAGGTAAGCAACTTGTTTTCTTACTCCAGTATTGGAACTTTCATAGATTCCCATTTTGCTTGTATCAGAATAGCTAGCAGTGAGAACGCACATTTTGTGAAGCAATACAATCTTATAAAACATTGCAAGATGCATCACGTTCAGTACAGATATTAATCCCACACAGTCAATGGGCAATAGAACATTAATCACCATAAGAGAAGAAACATAGAAAGCATTTAAACTTGCAAAATGTGCGAAGAGCGTAGGCAAACAAAATAAAAAAGGAGAGTTAGAAGGGAAAGCTCTCCAATCATTGAAAGAGGTTCCTCGGGACTGCCTGTCCCACTGCAGCGTCACTTCGCGATCTGGAATCCAAGCAGTAATGCCTTGTTTAAGGTATGTACTTCTCCAGGTCGCTGCTCTGCAAATGTCCCTTTTAGGAACGCCGACGAAGAGAGTTTCTGAAGAAGACATAGCTCTCATAGAATGAACCCAGACCAGCCCTTCAAGGAGCTTGCCAGCTGCTTGGTGACAAAATTGCATAGTGCTAGCAATCCAACGAGCAATCCCTTACCTTGAAAGAGGAAAGCTTTTGCGAGGAGCACTGAAGGCCACAACGAGCTGTATTGACCTCCTGAAGTCTTTGGTACGCTGTAGATAGAACTTCAAACATTGTTGAATGTCCAGAGAGTAGAGTGCCCTCTCTGCTGGAGTAGCAGGCCGTGGAAAGAAGGACGGGAGAATTACTGGTTCATTCAAATGAAAGTCTGAAGGTACCTTCGGATTAAGTTTTGGATTAGTTCTCAGTAACAAAGTCTCTTTCTTAAACTGCAGGAAAGGTTCCTGAATAGTGAGTGTGCAGTTCAACCACTCTTTTGGCAGATGTTAAGGCGAGAAGGAGGGTCACTTTCCATGAGAGAAATTTAAGGTCCGTCCTATGAATCGGTTCAAAAGAATGCCTCATGAGCTTAGAAAGAACCAAGTTAAGCTGCCACTGAGGCGGTGGAGGCTTAACCTGAAGAAAAACCCTAAAAAGTCCTTTAGGAAATTATTTCACAATCCTTACCGACCAGAGGGAAGGACCAGAGGAAGTCCATCTGAATCTAGGAATGGCCACAAGGTGTACTTTAATGGAAGAATGAGCCAAACCTATTTTTGCCAATGCCAGAATGTACAACAAAATTTGATGAGGTGCAGAAGAGTAGGGATGAATGTTTTCTTGTCAGCACCAAAGGCATAAACGCTTCCACTTCAAGCTGTATGTTTTATTTGTACTTGGGGCTTGATTCTGAGCAAGTACCTCTCTACATTCTGACGAGCTATTTAGATCTAGAAATTCACGGTGCTCAGGAGCCACACTGATAACTGAAGAGATCTCGGATCCGAGTGTACCACTTGGCCCTGGGACATTGTCATCAGGGAAGGAATCGGCTGCAGATGAACTGGACGGTCTGGGGAGAAGAGAAGAAGCTTCGTAAACCAAAACTGGCGGGGCCACGCCGGGGCCACCAAAATCATTTTGCAGGGTTCCGCCTTGAGCTTTTGGAGAAGTCTGGGAATCAGTGGGATCAGAGGAAAAGCGTAAACAAAGGCGCCTGACCATGCCATTGAAAGCGCATTCCCCAACTATCCTGGATGGTGATGCCTGCTTGCGTAGAGTTGGCATTTTTTGTTCTTTGTAGTGGCAAAGAGATCTATGAGCGGAGTGCCCTAGAATCGGAAAATATCCTCCAGAGTAACGTGGTCTAATTCCCACTCGTGGCTTAATGATTTCAGGCGGCTGAGCGTGTCCGCTGTTTTGTTGAGGACACCTGGAAGATGCTCTGCTGAGAACAATATCTCCTGTTGGATTGCCCATTCCCAAATCGCCTGAGCCTCCTTCGATAATTAACAAGATTTTGTAACTCCATGCTTGTTTACGTAGTGCATGGCCGTCGTGTTGTCCGTTCGGACCAGGCCGGATGACTGCCGTATCCGCGAAGCAAGGCCTGCAACTCAAGACGAATCGCCCGGGGCTCCAACAGATTGATGTGAAGTAGACGATGCAGTGGCAGCCAGCGGCCGCTTACTTGAAGGTCTTGTAAGACCGCTCCCCCAGCCTTCCAGAGAGGCATCTGTTGTAATTATTAGAGGAGCTGGGGTGACGCTGAAGGTGAGACCCTGGGAGATGTTGTCCTAGTTCGTCCACCATGCTGCCGCCTCTCTCATAGGTTGAGTGACTAGGATCTTGTCCTGGAAAGAGCCGTCTGCCTGACCCCACTGCAAGTCCAGTTGCTCCTGGAGGGGGCGCATTCGTAAGCTGCAATGGGGAATTAGAGGAATGCGGGACGATATTGACCTGAGGAGTGACTTGTAGAGGCGAACTGAAAATGACTCTTTTCGTTGCAATCGACGAGCTGAGGTTATCAGCTTTGCTTGTCTTTCATTTGAAAGGAACGCTTTGCAGCGAGATGTGTCCAGAATGGCCCCCAAGAACCGGGCTGATCTGGACGGGCACAGGACTGACTTCTTTGTGTTGAGCTGAAGCCCCAATTGACTGAATAGCTGTGTGCAGGGCCTGACAGATTTCACTGCCTCGTGATGAGATGGAGCTTTTAGCAACCAGTCTTCCAGGTAAGGGAAG
>NW_028252284.1:0-2000 GCF_964263255.1 Lissotriton vulgaris
AAAGACTTTCTTTTATGTGTCTTGAAGGTGGAAGGAGTACAGCTGAGAGGTGTTGAGGAGCATGAAGTTCTGGTTTCATGACTGAGTGGTGTTGTCTTTTTTCGTTTAGAAACTGTGAGGTAGAGATGGGTGATAATTTGAGTTATTTGTGTTGTTATCAAGAGCATGGTGAATGCATATGGATATTCTTGGATGGATGGGAGTTTTCTGAATGAGTTAGCGGTTAAACAGAGAAAGGTTGTGTGGGTGTCTTGGTTGTTTTGATGGGCTAGAATTGTCTGATGTTGGTGTAGTGACTTGAAATATATGATTTGATTGTGAAAGATTGGGGAGGTGAGGTGTTGTACTAGGCCCTCTTGGCAGGTTCACCCCTGAACTTTTTGCCTTAAGCTCTGACATAGTGGTAGTGAGTTTTGGCCCCTGCGCACTTTAGCACTGTGGCCCAGTGTAAAGTGCGTGCTCTCTCTGAGTGCGTGTGGTGAGATTGGCCTGACCTCCTATAGGAATTCATGAGGGATATGTGTGTCCATGGTAATTCCTGGTATGAAAGGAGTGCAGAGGAGAGTTTAGTATATATGAACTCGTGAGGATAAATGCTGCGCAATGGTGTGCGCAGATCTATGGTGACTGGTGGAAAAAATGCCACTTTTAGAAGTTGGCATTTCTGTGTACTGTGTGTCTGCCTGCCTGATGTGAATTGCATGTCTGGCTTGTGATTGACAGGAGCTGAGAGGTGTAGATGGCTCCTGGAGCCAGGGGGAGTCAGCCCAGTGGTGAATAGAGAGATCTGCATGCAGATGGGAGGGAGAAGTTGCACCTGGGACCTGAATAGGACTGTGGCTTCCCTCCACAATGTCAGCTCCGCCCCCTGTTGTGCGTCTGATCACTGAGCCCCCACCTGACAGAGGAGAGAGGAGCTGATCAAAACAAAGTGCTCCAAAGCTCCCCTGAATCAGTTGCATCTGGTTCCCCCATGCCCTGCACCTTTACACAAAGGAAATACCGGTCCTTGGATGCTTGATTCCGATCTAGGAAAGACATGGCTTGGTAGTTTGGGCTGGACTGTTCCCATGAGGCACAGGGTCAAGGCTGATTTGCATATAGCCATTGTCTGACCTAGGGTGGTGTGAAGTGCAAAAAAACGATGGATTTAGGCCCAGAACTTTGTACCGGGGTGAATGTAAGACATTGTTCTGCATTCTGTCCATCAACTGTGTTTTTTGCAATTTTCTCCCCGAGTGGGCTGGGTATGCTCAGACGTGAGTCCCAGGCTCTCCACATCACTGGAGTCAAGCTATCCAGGCTGAAGAAGGCTTATAGCCAGAAACCGGTCCTTTGCTGCTTGATTCCGGTCTAGGAAAGACATGGCTTGGTAGTTCAGGCTGGACTGTTCCCATGAGGCACAGGGTCAAGGCTGATTTGCATATAGCCATTGACTGACCTAGGGTGGTGTGGAGTGCAAAAAAACGACAGATTTAGGCCCAGATCTTTGTACTGTCGTAAATGTAAGACATTGTTCTGCATTCTGTCTATCAGCTGTGTTTTTTGCAAGTTTCACCCCGAGTGGGCTGGGTATGCTCAGACGTGAGTCCCAGGCTCTCCACATCACTGGAGTCAAGCTATGCAAGCTGAAGAAGGCTGATAGCCAGAAACCGGTCCTTGGATGCTTGATTCCGGTCTAGGAAAGACATGGCTTGGTAGTTCGGGCTGGATAGTTCCCATGAGGCACAGGGTCAAGGCTGATTTGCATATAGCCATTGTCTGACCTAGGGTGGTGTGGAGTGCAAAAAAAGATGGATTTAGGCCCAGATCTTTGTACTGGGGTGAATGTAAGACATTGTTCTGCATTCTGTCCATCAACTGTGTTTTTTGCAATTTTCACCCAGAGTGGGCTGGGTATGCTCAGACGTTAGTCCCATGCTCTCCACATCACTGGAGCCAAGCTACCCAGGCTGAAGAAAGCTGATAGCCATAAACCGGTCCTTGGATGCTTGATTCCG
>NW_028252285.1:0-21392 GCF_964263255.1 Lissotriton vulgaris
TTTCCCGGTAGGGCGAACTTGCAGTGTTACGGGAGTCCTCCATTTTGTGTTTCGGTAGAATTGAGATATAAGATGGAGGGTAAATAATGTTCAGAATGGGTAGATTGGGGTACTTTAGACGTATGCTGTTTCCCTAAGTTTTCTGAGGGTGGCTGAGGAGGCTCATATATGTCGATAAAAAAATTGTTTTTTTTCGCGTGGTTAGCTGCAGGTACGCGAACTGGGTAGCGTACCGGGAAGCGAATATAGGTGAAAATAAGTGAAAAAAAGGTACATTCGAAATTTCAAAAGAGTACACTAAGTTAAGGTAGCTCTGAAAAGAGCTTTTGGGTTCTGTGTATGTTCTAGAAACTTATAAGTAGGAACCAATACACATTCTTAAACTTAGTATGAAAACTCTGTTTCCCTCATCTGAGAAATGCACGCCATCTCCTCTGTAGATATCTTGCATGTAGTAACGCAAGTTATTGTTGTAGATGCAGCCCATTCCATGGTCCCTCATGTAAGCTGAAACAGGCTTATTTACATGCTTCCTCGATTTCTCAATTTGTGGACAAAATTGATTGGACCACCTCCATTTTTGTCTTTGGCATATATTAGAACATACCAAGGCAGTTTGAGGAAAAAGTGTCATCAATTGCTCAAAGGTGTCCTTTAAAAGCATTTCCAGACCTACCCCAGTCAAAGTGCCCAAATCGTTAACCTCCACAGTGCACTATTATGAGGTCAGGGGTTGGAAAATGTAAAAAGGTTTTCACCAATGGTATCAATTGGTGACATTTCAATCCTCTTCGACCAATCCATTTGATTTCCACATTTTGTAAATCGAGGTTGTGTAAATTTCTGTTATCAGCATACCTGTGAGCCCAGTGGATGTAGCTATGTCCAAGAATCCAGACTGAAAACATAGCTAGAGGAGTTTTTGCTGCAGTCAGATGAAGTGTGGGAATGAAATGGCAGTTGAAATAGTGATGTTTGTAATGTAAAAAACTGTGGAGTTTAAGTGCAAATGATTCATTAGCAGTGATTGGTGTATTTCCATTGCTGAAAACAGAAAGTTAGGGTGCATGGATGTGTTCTTTGAAAGATGTATTTTGAATGGTTATTTAAAAATGTTGTTATGAAAGATTGCAGTGGATTAGCAGGTGTACTGAGAGTTCAGAGTTCATTTGAAACATTGTTGTGTGAAATTGTGACCATGACAGGTCAGGCAGGCGGTAGTTGCTATGGAAAAGAGGTAGAAAGGGCAGAGGGGGGAAGGGTGTTGATTTGAAAAAAGTGAGGGAAGAGTTTTTATTGGCTGACATGAGAGATATGTGTGTTGAATATCTGCGTTTCAGTGCCTTTGTTGGTTCCAGCCTCTGGAGTGCATACCTTTAATTCTGGTACAGAATAATTGGTGTGTTTCTGAGACTGTTTTCAATTTCAAAAATAATTTGTAAAGGTGAGTTATCGTTTATATATGTTAGTTAAAGAGTAGTATGCTTTTTTGCGTAAATAAGAAAGTCAGCTGTGTATTTAAAATGATGTTTTGCTTTCAAAGGCGATTTTGCATTCTTCATTTACAGAATCGGAAAAATTATTGGTTCGGTAAAATACCGAATTGGTAATTTTACCGATTCTGTAAATTTGCTATGTAGGGGGGAGTCTTCTGAGTCTCAAATGACTTAACGAATCGGTATTTTAGCATCAAATCAAACTTCATGGTAAAATACCGATTCAGGTGTGCATGCACATTTGTGCATGCACACGTATGTCATGTGAAAGGCAGACCTGCCCTTACATGAATGTAGGTGTATTATTGGTTTACATAAAAGGTTTTAAAACTTTGTTTGAAATCAAATGCATGCACACTTAGGGCCCGATGTAGGTGGTCGTTTAGGCCATTTACCGACCGGTTACGGCCGATTTCGGTCGTTTCCGACCTGTAAATGGCGAAAAGGTATGTATAGGCGCCTAAATCCAGGGCCACATGTAGGTAAATCTACATTTACAGAATCGGTGAAATTGTTTTGATGGTAAAATGATGTGACTCCTGCAATGCGTCGCTTTTGCGGAACAGATATATGATGTAATTGTGTTGTTATTGTTACGGTGTACATGTAAAAATGATGCATAAGTGTTGCACGGGCATTGTAGATACTCTCCTATGTGTGCTTAGCAATTTCAAGTCACTTCCCCCGGGTTCAAGGGCCTTGTAAATACGTCCCCATGTGTGTCTGGTCATTTGAAGTCACTTTCCTCGTAGTGTAAGGCCCTTGTAAATACGCCCCCATGTGTGCCTGGCAAATTTTCATTTTGATTGTTTGAGTTACATAGCCATGTTAAAAGTTATTGAAAAAAAGGTGCAAGTTCCTTAAAAAAACGTTTTCATGTGTATTAGGGCATTTTAAGTCTGTTCCCCATGAATGTAGGGGCCAGATGTAGGTGGCCGAAAATAGCCATTTACCGATCGGTAACGGCCGAATTCGGCCGTTACCGACCGGTAAATGGCCATTCACATGTAGGGGCCCTTATATATTGCATTTTCGGTAATTTTACCGAATCGGTAATTTTACAGATTCGGTAATTTTACCGATTCGGTAATTTTACAGATTCGGTAATTTTACCGAAAATGCAAGATTGAAATGTGGGTAGCCAATTTACCATTGGCACATGGCTTTCAGAATCGGTATTTTACCATGGAATACAAATCCATGGTAAAATACCGATTCCTGTGTACATGCACATCTGTGCATGTACACATGTGCCATGTGACAGACAGACGTGCCCTTAGGGCATGTCTGTGTGCCACATTGCACACATGCCCGTTTTGGGGGTGCTAGAGGGTGTCAAAGTGATACCCCCTGCACCCTTGACAAATTCGGTATTTACCGATTCGGTAAATACCGAATCGGTATTTGAATAGACTCATATGGGCTTCAAGGCTCATAGGATTCAATAGCAAATACCGATTCGGAATTTACCGAATCGGTAAATACCGAATATTTAAGGAATCAGTAATAAATCAGATGTTGGTACCTACATCCCATTTACCGATTTTGAAATACCGAATCGGTAAAATTCGGTAATATTCGGTATTTCAAAATCGGTAAATGTGATTTACCTACATCTGGCCCTAGGTGTATTATTGTTTTACATAAAAGGTTTAAAAACTTTTTTTGAAATCAAATGCATGCACACTTAGGGCCCGATGTAGGTGGTTGTTCCATGTCATTTACCGACCGGTTACGGCCGATTTCGGCCGTTTCCGACCGGTAAATGGCCAATCGGTATGTAGGGGCCTAAATCCAGTGCCACATGTAGGTAAATCTACATTTACAGAATCGGTGAAATTGTTTTTGATGGTAAAATGATGTGACTCTTGCAATGCGTCGCTTTTGCGGAACGGATATATGATGCAATTGTGTTGTTAATGTTACGGTGTATATGTAAAAAATGATGCATAAGTGTTGCACGGGCATTGTAAATACCCTCCTATGTGTGCTTAGCAATTTCAAGTCACTTCCCCCGGGTTCAAGGGCCTTGTAAATACGTCCCCATGTGTGTCTGGTCATTTGAAGTCACTTTCCTCGTAGTGCAAGGCCCTTGTAAATACGCCCCCATGTGTGCTTGGCAAATTTTCATTTTGATTGTTTGAGTTACATAGCCATGTTAAAAGTTATTGAAAAAAAGGTGCAAGTTCCTTAAAAAAACGTTTTCATGTGTATTAGGGCATTTTAAGTCTGTTCCCCTTGAATGTAGGTGTATTATTGTTTTACATAAAATGTTTTAAAACTTTGTTTGAAATCAAATGCATGCACACTTAGGGCCAGATGTAGGTGGTCGTTTCAGGCCATTTACCGACCGGTTACGGCCGATTTCGGCCGTTTCCGACCGTTAAATGGCCAATTGGTATGTAGGGGCCTAAATCCAAGGCCACATGTAGGTAAATCTACATTTACAGAATCGGAAAAATTATTAGTTCGGTAAAATCCGAATCGGTAATTTTACCGATTCTGTAAATTTGCTATGTAGGGGGAGTCTTCTGAGTTCCAAAGGCCTTAACGAATCGGTATTTTAGCATGAAATCAAACTTCATGGTAAAATACCGATTCCGGTGTGCATGCACATGTGTCCTCGCACACCTATGTCATGTGAAAGGCAGACCTGCCCTTAGGGCTGGTTTGCCTGCCACATGGCACCTGTGCCTGTTTTGAGGGTGCCAGAGGGTGTCAAAGTGATACCCCCTGCACCCTTGTGAATACTTTTATTTTATTTATTTTTATAGCATTGTTGAATCTAGTTCTTACTGTTATTGATTTACTGTTTGGTAATAGTGGTTAATAACATTTTTTATTATATTTCACCACAGATTCAACTGCAGATTATTTGGAAATTAGACAATGCCGTCTAAGGATAGAATTCGAAAGGCTACGAAACGTCAAAGACAGCAGTTACCTAACATTTTGCAGCAGTCCTCTACATTAGTATTACCTCAACGGACGAAGAGAACACCGGGTAAGAGAACGAAATCATTCCTTAAAAACATTTGTAGAAACAAAAGTATAACTACAGAACAAGTTTTAGTCCAGAAAAAGAGAGCCAATTTAAATGGAAAGGAAAGGCCCGTGAAAAAAGTTTGTGCTAGAGCAGGAGATAACTCTGTGCATGGCAGTAGAAGGGCAAATATTTTCAGGGACATTCGTAAGCGAATGTTCCGCAACAGGGTAATTGTCAATTTGGTAAAACAATTTAAAAAAGGTCAACAGAAAGTGTCATTTTATAAGAAAAAGAAAAATGTAGAGAAAATTATTGATCAGGCTTTCGAAATCAAGCGAAAGTTATTTATTTTGGTAATTAATAGAATTAGGAAACTAAACAAGGTAATCTATGTTTTCAAATCTAATAGTAGATGGAAGAGAGAAGTTAATCGAAGTAATTTTTGTGAAGTTTTCTTAGGTGAATGGATGCATAGTTCAAATAGTGAGGCATTTTTTAATGAGGAGAGTTATTTTCAGGACAATGTTTTGGTGCATGCAGTTGACAGCAGTGGTCGAGCATATGAGGTAAAAGATGGTCATCCGGTTGAAAAAGAAATACTTGTGTCTGCAGATGCAGAAGAGGCGCTAAGTGATGAGGTTTTAGGGAGACGTCCTAAGGGACCAGTGTACAACTGGAAGTGTAGTTCTATTTGCAGTGTGCGACAGGATTCCATCAATTTGCTTTGTGATTTTATACGGACATTTCATAAGAAAAGTGTAAAGCAAAAAATAAAGTTGTTGCAAGAATTAGATTCTTGCAGAGTGAGACAAGTGACAGGTTTGCGTGGTCATTCACTGGCTTGTCTTTCTAGGAGAGTATGCCAGAGTGTATTTCATCATTTCAGGATGCTAGCAGTGCATCATAATAAAGTGAGGAAATTAGTTAGAATGTTGTATTATGCTAAGAGTCCAGCAATTATGCTTAACAAATTAAGCAGAGCTCTTTTGCATGGTTCTGAAGTAGATGTGAAGAATATTTGTCAAGAACTTGAGTTCTGTTATTTTGCTGGTAAAGAGAACAATGTTGATATTGAACCACTAGAAGATGGTAATGTGGAAGACAGTGAACAGATTTTCAGTACAGATAAGTTTCACAAGGAAATTTCCACGTTTATGGTGAAATCAAGTGAGAGGCCTAATTTCACTTGTGTGTGTTGTCGACGGACTTATTATAGGAATCAGACTAAGTTAGTGGATATATATGCAAAGAGTGATATGGAAAACAATAGTGAATGGAAGGATTTTGCCACATTCTTGATGGTAGAAAATTGTTTTGATTTGGGAGCAGACCAACGTATGTGTACTTATTGCTATAAAAATTAAACCAAAACCAGATGCCTGCTAAAGCGGTTTATAATAATCTGGAATTAGATGACATTCCTTATGAATTGAAGGATTTAAATACTTATGAATCTATTTTGATTCAAAGTGTCCATCCCTTCCAGGCTATTGTACGAATGGAGCCAAAGACAGGGAAGTTGCCTCCATCAGATTTACAGAGAGGATTAAAGGGAAGGGTTGTTTATTTGCCTTTGGATTTGAAGAAAAACATTAATACAATTGGAGTAGAGAAAGTGGAAGAGGAACCTCTGGTTATCATAGTTAATGGTGTTCCGACAAAGAGTAAGTAAATCTGGCAAGATTTAGTAGATGTTAGGAAAGTTAAAAAGGCAACATTGTATTTGATAAAAAATAATAAGTACTACAAAAATGTATGTGTTGCAGAAGAGGAAGTAAGTGAAGAAGAGGACAGCGATTTGTGTCCTGGTCAAATTGAGAAAGTAGAAGCCTCTAAAAAGGAAGAAATATATGAACATTATAGTGTTCATCCTTTGCATTCCAAGGAAGTCATGGGGAATGCTATTGAGTTGTTTCAAATGAAACAAGCCAAAGGGAGTCCCATTAGTGTTTGGGAGTAAAGTTTGGAAGCTTGGTGTTTCCCACAGTTATTTCCCACAGGTCGAGGAGGACGTTATGATGAGCGACCTGTTCAAATTCCTGCTTCAGAATACCGGACTTTACGATTGTATACAGAAGATCCTAGGTTTCGACAATGCATTCCCTATTTATTTCATCTATTGTTTGAAAGTGATCTCTCTGGATTGTCTTATGCAGTGAACCACATCTTGAAAAGTGGTATACAACTGAGAAATATCTCGGCAAGGGACTTTATGGATAAAGTCAATGTGCAAGACAGTATTTTGGATTCTCACCTGAATAATCTCATGGCTTGTCAGCGTGGTACTAATGAGTATTGGTACCGCCGTCATGGTGACTTAAAATGTATGCTGAGGAACTTAGGAACTCCCACATGGTTCCTCACTCTCAGCTGTGCTGAGTATGGCTGGGAAGACTTACTTGAATTTCTACGAGAGGTAAATGGAAACATTGAAAATATTGAATTCAAGACACCCGGAGAACTGTGCTCTTTGGATCCTGTGAATGCATGCAGGTACTTCAATCATAGATTTGAAGCTATGATGTCTTTCATCACGAACAAGAAAAATCCACCTCTTGGAGAGGTGTTGGATTTCTTTGGGAGAAAGGAGTATCAGGCAAGAGGTGCTCCTCATATACATATGCTACTATGGATCAAAGATGCACCCAAATTTGGAACAGATCCGGATGACTTAGTGATGAGTGTCATAGAACAGTATGCTACATGTGCTGTTCCAAAGACAAACGAAGACAAAAGTCTAAGAGAACAAGTTTTACGGTTTCAAAGCCATCGTTGTGGAAAGTACTGTCATCATAAATTCAGAAACAAGGACAAATACTACACCAAATGTCGTTTTGCATTTCCACGGTCGGTGTTATCAAAAGGAAGAGTTAACAATTTGATGTCATCGCTGCGACATAATGTGACGAGGAAATCACCCAAAAACACATACAATTTGAAAAGAAACGAAGAGTCCAAGTACATCAATGACTACAACCCAGTGATTTTGTCCATGTGGAATGCTAACATGGATATACAGTTTGTGGCTGACAACTGTATGGCTGTGGCTCGGTATGTGACGTCTTACATCACTAAAAAAGAAAAGACAGAACTGAAGGATATGTGGGAGGATATTTCCCATGAAAAGAGCCTCAGTAAGAAGTTGTACAGTTTCAGTCTGAAGATGTTGTCGCATCGAGAAATTGGAGCTTACGAATGTTCTGACCGGTTATCTTCAGCAAGTCTCTATGCCAAATCTAGGAGTATCATTTGGGCGAGTCTTGGTCTTGCTGCAACGCGTAAGCGAGTTCTGAAACCTGTACGGGAAATTGAGTATTTGGCGGAGAAGGAGCCAAACAGTACAGATATTTTGAAGAGCAACATGTTGGATACATATTATCCAAATAGAAGCAGTCACCTGGAGAATGCTTGTCTGTATGAAGTTCTTCAAAATTACGTTTTCAAGAGGAACATCAAAGAAGATATTGATAAAGGAGTGTATGCTGTAAGTGGAAGTGAGGGATGTCTGGTCACGCAAAAAAAATGTCAATTGATAAATCATCGAAAATTGGATTGCGAATCTCCCGAAAGAAAATAGTTTTTCTATTTAGCTCTTTTGCAACTTTTCAAGCCTTGGCGTGCAGAAGGGGAACTGTTTGGGGATTTCCTCTGTTATGAAGACTCTTTCAATGCAGCCAAGGAGTCCATAGAATGTCCTGTTTTTCCAAAATATCTACAAATGTTGAATGCAGAAATTGAGCAGGAAGCAACAATTGCAGCCGAGATTGCTAGAGACAGTTCTCAGGACAGTCAGAGTTCTGTTTCATTGAGTCAGGATCCACTAGGAGAACCAGTTATTGAAAATGAAGCTGCCACTGCCATGATTGAAGTGGAAAGAGCCATGGCACATGCTCAGAAGGATGCGGTTAACTTAGAAGAATTGGAAAGACAACTTAACGTTGAGCAGAGGAAAATATATGTTGAAGTTACCAACCAAATTGAGCATGGATTAAGTCATGAGAAGGAAGAGTGCTCATGTACGTCGTTGAAGCCTGTCCGACTGTACGTGAGTGGAGAAGCAGGAACTGGAAAAAGTTTCCTTATTAAAGCAATTTCATGTTATATGCAGAAAAGGACTGATTCATCGCTGTCTTGTGTTGTGACCGCTCCAACTGGACTGGCAGCTCATAACATTAAAGGGATTACTTTGCATCGGTTACTGATGCTGCCAGTGGAGCATGATAACAAATTACAATACCACAAGTTATCTGGAGATGCTTGTTGTGAAGTATCTCGAGTTTTGAAGAAGATGAAACTTCTTATCATTGTCGAAGTAAGCATGGTTTCCAATCTCATGCTTGCTTTTGTGCATTTAAGAATGCAGGAAGTTCTTAAAACAGAGTATGATGTGTTATTCGGTGGCAAACACATCATTGTTTTTGGTGATCTTCTGCAGCTGACACCAGTGAAAGGACAACCAGTTTTTAAACTGCTTACACATGAAGATACCAAGAAGTGCCTAGGGAGCATTGGCAACGTTAACATATGGTTAAACTTCAGTTATGCTGAGCTGCGTGAAAATATGCGTCAGGCGAAGGACGAAGATTACAAGAATATTCTACAAGATATTAGAATCGGGAGAGTGACTGAGCGTGGTAAAGAAGCTTTACATGCACGCTTACTGTCAAATTTATATCCAGAAGAAGACGTTTTGCCAGAGGATATTTTTCAGAAAATTACTGTGAAGAAATCTGGAATATGTTTGATGCCAACTCTTGCAGAATGTTCCATCTTCAACAACAAAATGTTGAATTTAGAAAGACAAGAGATTGTGAAACTTGAAGCTATTGACAAAATAGAGCATATGGGAGCAACAATTATTTGAAATCTAAATTGGATTCATTAGAGAAGACTATATCTAAAACTGCGGGTTTTGAAAAGACTTTGAATGTGTGCTTAAATTGCTGAATCATTTTGAGAAGGAATTTACATGTTGAAAGAGGTCTGGTAAATGGATCAATGGGTAATGTTGTTGATTTTGAGAAATACAGAAGTAGAGATGGAATTGAATTTTTAAAAATTAAATTTGATGGCATTGAGGAAGTACAGCTAATTGGTCGTTGCTCTGCTAGGTTTTTGCTTGTTAAAGACTTATATGTTCGCCGTAAGCAGTTTCCTGTTTGCTTGGCATATGCGGTGACAATTCATAAATCGCAAGGTTTAAGTGTAGACACTTCTTTAGTGAATATTGGCAGTTCTGTATTCAAAGAGGGTATGGCTTATGTAGCATTGTCACGAGTCAAAACTTTATCGGGGTTGTACTTGATTGACTGTGATGTCACAAACATTTGTGCAGATCTAGATTGTGTTAAGGAATACAATAGGTTAAGAAGAGAGTATGCGCCACATTTGCCTCAATATCCTTTGATTGAGAAACGTGTGGTAGGCCGGAAACGAAGAAATATCAGTAATAGTAGGGAGGTTGTAGCAAAAAGACCAAAAGTCGATGAACCCAAAAGTAGAAGCAGGAATAAAATAAATTCTGTTGAAAATGTTGTTGGCTTTAAATTTGAAAATAGTTCTGGTGTCAACTGCTATGCTAATGTAGTTGTTAATGTTCTCTTTTCACTAGAGACTTTCAAAGAACAGATTGTGATCAATTCGGAACAAAGTTTATGCTGTTTGTTGATTTATGTGTTAGAGAAATGTAGTGCTGATAAAACGAGAGTAGAAAGTGTGTCTGAAATTCGTTTTCTGTTAGACGAATGTTCAGGTCAAACAGAATTCTCTGAAAATATTCAGCAGGATTGTCAGGAGTTTTTAATGTATATGCTTGATGTATTGCAAGATGAGGGTGTAGATGTAGATTATCTATTTAGCCTTTCTTATCAATGGCAGCATGACTGCGAGAACTGTAGGCTATCAAGTACTAATAGTGTAGACTCAGAAAGATTTATATATTTAACTTTGCCTGACAGTAAATCAGTATCCTTCAATAAGCTAGTAAAGGCAGCCGATCAAAATATGAAGTGCAGCCAATGTAAGTCTGGAATGCTGTCCACGTTAATTTTACGAAGTTATGGCCAGTATGTCATTTTAATGTTCCAACGATGTAGGCCTGATGGAACTAAATTGACAACTTTAATTAATAATTTTGTGGCTTCGCAGGTGTCAATATCAGGAAGGACTTTTAAAACTACTGCAATTATATATCATAACGGTCCTTCAACTAATTCAGGACATTACACAGCTTATTTGAAATCTGGAAACGGTTGGTCATTCTGCAATGATTCTGTTTTAGCTTTTGATTTCAAGAAGATTTTATTAAGAGAGATAATGATATCAATAATAAAACCAAATACAATATAAGTGATACATTTTGACACAAGAGAAAAATACAAACATGTACTCGACCATTAGCATTCGCTAAACAAATGTATCACCTTCTGATTTAAGGATGGGGACAAGGGAGATAGCAGAAGAAAAGAAAGAAAGGAGGAAAGAAGAGAAAGAAGCAAAAGAAAGACGAAAGGGAAGAGAGGACAGGAAAGAGGAAATAAGAAGAAGAAGAAGGATTCCCACAGGACTGGCCCAGTGTAGAACAAGAAAAAATAGACAACAATTAGACAGACAAATCAAAAGGGAACTGAGGGACCAACCCTTTCGAGGACAACTCCATATAATCGTCCAAGGCTGTCCAGACCCCTTTAGAAATGGAAGGCGAAAGGTGTGCTTGATCAACCGAGGTGTGAGCACTGCGTAAAAAGGAAACCCACGCCCACCACGTATGATAAGAGACAGACGCAAAGGATTTCCATTCCATAAGAATGATTTTTACCGCTACAGTCAAGAGAAGATCTAGTAACTGTAATTCCAACGGGTCTAAAGGGAGAGGAATAGGAGCAGCCAAGGGACCTAGTAAAATTAAAGGAAAGGAAAGTTGGAGGTCAATGTTAAAAATAAGAGATAAGTGTTTCTGAATGAGGTCCCAAAAAGATTTAAGTAAGGAGCAATGATAAAACATATGAGGAAAATCACCCGCCATCAAACCGCAGCTCCAACAGAGATCATCATCTTTAAGGTTGAGCGAATGAAGACGCACAGGCGTCCAATGGAGGAGATTGATCGAGAAAAACTTAGATTGCATTAAGGAAGGAGCTATTTTATTACGGAGAGCTAATTTACCAATAGATTGCCAAGCTTCGGACGAAATTTGGTCCGTGATGTTGTGATCAAAATGGCGTGACCATTTTTGTTGCGCAACCGTCTGTGCGGGAAGCGAGGCAGATGACAGAAATTTATATATTTTGGAGGCAACATGACCAGATTTGAGCCAAATGTGGAAAAGAGAGATGGTGGAGGAGGAGGGGTGAAGACGGACTTTAGAAACAGCTACTTTGATTTTAAGAAAGGTATAAAAGTCAAGATTTGTTAAAGAGTGTTTGAGAGCCAAGGAAGAGAAAGGTAATGGATCACCGGAGTCACTGTACAGATGCTGAACAAGAGAGATTCCCTTTTCCGCCCAGTATGACATGAGAGTGGGAGAAATATTAAGCTTAATTTTGGAGTTTCTCCAAATAGATGACCACCTAGTTTTATGTAGGGGAATAGCCACCTTCCTATCTAATTTCTTGATCGCAGTAATGGTATCAATAATGATAGAACGGGAAAACAGAATATGTAACGTAGATGTAGTACAGAAAGAGGCAATAGGTAGAGGAGAAGCCAATTCCTGTTCAATGAGTAGCCAAGAGGGAACATGACGAGTTGGAGGAGAAAACCAAAAAGCTCCCTGAGAGGCCAAGAAGGCAATTTGGTATTTCTCCCAATCAGGAAAGTTACACCCTCCCATATCAGGAGGTCGACGCAAGAATTTATACGCTAATCGAGCTCATTTGTTATTCCACAGGAATTTAGAAGTCAGACCATCAATTTCTCGAAAAAAGGAATCAGATAATTTAAGCGGAAGCATGGAGGAAACAAAGTTAATAATCGGCGTGATCATCATTTTTAGAGTTTGTAAGCGACCCCACCAAGAAATATGTTTTGGAGACCACGAATCCAAAAGACGACGCACTTTGAGGAGAGTCTGAGATTCATTATAAGTGACGGTGGCATGAAGAGTAGAACAGAAATAAATTCCAAGGTACTTCAGATGATTAGACTGCCACTTAAAGCCAGCCGAGCCCATATGAGCAGGAAAACAATAGGCATTCAGAGGAAACATCTCCGTCTTATCTTTATTTAGGGTATAGCCCGAGACCGTTGAAAACAAGGAAATGGTGTCGGAAATAGCAGGGATGGCCAAGGCGATATCATCCGAGAAAATAAGAACATCGTCCGCGTATGCGGCAGTTTTGAGACAGTGAGAACCAAAAGAAAAACCTTTAATATTAGGGTGTAGGTCAATCAAACGAAGAAGAGGATCAATAGATAATAGAAATAAGAGTGGGGATAAGGGACAGCCCTGTCTCGTGCCTTGGCGAAGATCAAAAAACGAAGACGTAGCACCATTGACTTTAATGTTAGCTTTAGGTTGGGAATATAAAGACATAACCATATTAATGAAAGAGTCTCCGAGGTTATGCGCGTATAAGACAGCGCGAAGGAAAGGCCAAGAGACCTTGTCGAAGGCCTTTTCCGCATCAAGGGCCAAGGCCGCTGCAGGAAGCTGAGACCTTTTGGCAGCACCAATAATATGGCAGAATGTGCGTATATTGTCCCTTGCAAGACGTCCTTTTACAAAACCTGTTTGGGAGGGATGTACAAGATGGGGAATAAAGGATTCTAATCTTTTAGCCAGGATTTTAGCAAAAATCTTTGCTTCCATGTTAAGGAGAGAAATAGGTCGGAAGTTTTTAGGGTCCGAATGATCTTTTCCCTCTTTCGGGAGTACAACTATGGTGGCTTCAGCAGCCGTGCCAGAGACAGATCCATCTTTAACAAAAGAATCAAAGACCGATTGTAACTTAGGAACTAGCGAAGGGAGAAAAGTTTTATAAAATAATATTGGATAGCCATCAGGGCCCGGAGCCTTCCCAGAACGAGTAGCCTTAATCGCAGACACTATTTCTTCGGGGAAAATAGGTTTATTTAGAAAGGAACGATCCTCCTCAGAGACCGATTGAATCGGAACCGATTTTAAAAAATTACGACAGTGGTCAAAAGAGGATTGGTTAGAAGGGGTATATAATTTATTATAAAAGTCACGAAACACTTCAAGTATTTCCCCTGTTTGGAATCGTTTAGAGCCGGTGTGGTCCGTAATAGAAGAGATCTGCGAAGACTTAAACGAGAAATCTTGAAATTTTAATGTAGCCGCTAGAAGTTTGCCAGCCCGATTCTTTAATAGCAACTTCTTGGACTTTTGTGCTTGGATACCAATATGAGCCCTCTTGGTGACAATGGTATTGTATTTGTATTTTAGTAGTTTAATTTGTTGTAAGCAGATCGGATCCTTAGAATGCCTGAAGGAAGCTTCCAGAGTTTTGATTTCAGTTGACAGATCTGTGAGCTCCTTCTTAATAGCTGAATTACGTCTAGACATACATTTAATGACCTGACCCCGGAAAGTACATTTAAAGGAGTCCCACAAGACGATTGGGGAAGAGACAGATCCCTCGTTTTCACGGAAAAAAGTATCTATAGCCTTAGAAAATTCAGCAACCTGAGGAGGGTCATACAAGACTTCAGTGTTCAACCTCCATGAACGCGCGTGTGATTTAGGGGCAAAGGATGAAAGCGTAAAAGTGACCGCAGCATGATCAGAGACCAAAATAGGGTGAATAAGCGGAGAGGTAGACGATGAAACAAGAGAAGAATGAACGAGGAGATAATCAATACGAGAAAAGGAGGAGTGAGGCGAAGAGAAGAAAGAAAAATCACAGCCGGTGGGATTATGGAGACGCCAGATATCGTGAAGATGAGAGATGGAACACATGTTAAGCATTTGTTTGTGGGATTTAGGAGGGCGAAACTGAAACGAGGAATTTCTGTCTAAGAGAGGGTCCATTGGTAAATTAAAATCGCCACCAACAATAAGATTACCAGCGTGTGGAGTGTCATGTAATTTTTTGGTAACGGATTTCCAAAAAGCCGGATCATCTACATTCGGGGCATAGATATTCATAACATATAAATCGTGCTGACCATCCGATAATTTAGATAACAACCACCGACCATCAGAATCATGATCGGAAGAGAGTATTGATAAGCCAGATTTTCTCGAAACTAAAGTGACAACCCCATTCCGTTTGCCAGAGGCATCAGAACAGGAAACATCCGAAACCCAATCTTTCTTCAAAAACAACGCTTCTCTATTAGCGACCTTGGACTCTTGAAAAAGAACCAAATCTGCAGAGAGAGACTTACAGTAATCCAAAATCTTCGACCTCTTCACCGGGTGATTCAAGCCCTTAACATTAAGGGATAGCACATTTAAACCCGACATGTATAAGAAGAGGGGTAAAGAGAAGACGAGACTGATAGTAGAAAAAGAACCAACGTCAGAAATACAAGGGAACAACCATTAAGGAAAAGAAACACTGGGGGAGCATCCATGTGGGAGGACCAAGAGAAAGGAAGAGAAAGAAGAGATGAAAAGAGAGGAGAAAGAGGAGAGAAAGAGAGCAGGAGGGGAGGCCTAAAAAAGACCAACATCATGCAAGGGAGAACGTGGAAGAGGCGAGCAAAGGACCCATACTAGGAGCATAAGTGGGTAAAAACAGTAGCCCAACACTAAAATACCTTGGCCGATAGCAGGAATATCGGAACTGTTACCAAGGAACAGATAATATCGCAGAACATCATTATACTGGAAATAATAAAAACTGATAATGAAAAGAATACTACACTGTAGCATAGAATAAAACAATCTAGCGAGAGAAATATCTAAAATAAGCAACATTAGTAGAAAAAATAAGAAACCGCGTGAGTATGAGAGATAAAGTCTAAACAGTGGATAACTGCGAAGCGAATACAATACAGATTTAAAAAGCTAACAACATAATAAGGAACAAGCAATAACTGTAAATGACTATACTCTGAGGATGAATGACAGAAGCAAGAAAAGAAGAAAAAAAAAAAAAAAAGTGATGTATGAGAAAAGAACTGATAGAAAATAGCAAGTTATATAGATAGAGAAAAAGAAAAGTAGAAAAGATATCATATATATCAAATATGAAAAGCAATAATGACGAGATTAGTGCACCCAAATGAACATATCAAAACCTTAGCGAGAGATATATGTATAATAAACACTATTAAGAAAATATTACTAATACACTAATTATATGAGGTAAATCCGAAACAGGAGATAAATGTAAGGTAGAAATGCATATCTAAAAAAGAATGACATACTTAAGGAACAAGCTATAACTGTATATGGCTAAAGTATGAAGCTGAGACACAAAAGAAAGAAAGTAGAGAAGGAAGGGAGAAGAATTATAGTAAAACAGGAGAGTAGGAATATAAAGAAAGAGAGAAAATGACTAGTAATATAAAGAGGAGTACAAATGTTGAAGAAATACATAGAGAGAACAAAGAAGGACAATAGATAAGAAAATAGATTAACGAGAATGCGGGTAAGAAACTTCAGAGAAGATGAGAGACAGGGACCCAAACAAAAAGGCATGATAAATAAAAGAAGAGAGCAAAACAAGGAAAAAACCAGGGACCGGAATAAAAAAGGAGAGTGTGAAGAAACTATGAAAAGAGAAAAGAAAAACAAATGTGTTTGGAAATACCTGTAGGAGGAGAACTATAGAAAGAACGAACAAGTAAAAATAGAAATGCAAGAAAGACGACTAGAACAGAGATGAATATGAGGAATAGAAAAATACCATTAACAGACTTGAAAGAGAAGAACAACCGATAAGCAGAACAAGAGAGAACAAAGCACCAGGCATACGGAAAAATATATCAATAAAGGAAAGGAGACAGTTCAAGTGCCCGAAGCACCGGTGGGCTGCGAGGTCGCTTTCTGAATCTCCATCTCTATCTCCAGTTGGTTGTCCAGGAACGTAGATAGGTCAGCCGGCTCATCGAAAATTCTGGAACGTCCTTTATAAGTAATGCGGAACTTCGATGGACCAGAAAATGAAAAAGGAATACCCATCTCAGAAAGACGTTTCCGAAGATTTAAGAAGCCTTTCCTCCTTATAACCGTGTCTCTGGCAAAGTCCTGAGAAATTGAGATCCGGTGTCCATCCCAGATGACTTGTTTAATTTTCCGCATATGAGAGAGAATCAGTTCAGTATGTTAATGCCGCAATGGCTTAAAAATGATTGCTCTTGGCTGGGTTGCCGTCTTGGATCGAAACGTTGGAACACGGTGTGCTCTTTCTATCTCAAAGTCTCTGGTGAATGAGATTTGTAAGGTATCTGGAATCCAATGGGAAAGGAACTCTATCATAGAGGAAGATGATTTCTCTGAATCTTCCGGCAGGCCAAAAATACGTAGGTTAGATCTACGATTACGGTCCTCCTGCTCAGTGAGGTCTCTGCGCAAAGACGCCATTGAACGCTCTAAGTGGTTGAGGGATCTGGATTGTTTTTGTATACCATCTTCAGCACCACTGATTCGTGATTCAGTAGCAGAAACACGCAGAGAGAGGGCTTTAAAGTCACTCCTGATAGCAGACATCTCCACTTGTAATAAATCCGTGTTAGTTTTCGTTGACTGCGCAATATCATGCACTTCATTGAGGCGCGCCAGAATTGTGTCCAATGTGGAAGTGGTGTCTGACTGAGAAGACTCAGGTGTAGGAGACCCTGACTTAGGTCTTTTTAGCGACGTTCCAGTATCTTTGGAGTCTTTGTTGGTCAAGGTGCGACCCATATTTGCAGCCATGAAGGAACAGTCTCCAAAAGAAAGTATATAACCACTTAAGAGGAGGGAAAGCTGCGCAGCCTGTATCAAAAAAGATATAGTAGACTGAGCTCAATGGGCGCTACTTTATTAATATCGGCGGACTAATATGCAGGGCAGGCATGTAGCAAAATATCAAATAGCTACAATAGAGCAGGGGAGCACTGTAATGAGATCGTAGAAAAAAAAGACCTACACCTACATGAGAGAACTGCACTGAAAGAAACAGCGCGTGGACAGCTTAATTCCAGCCAAGCAGCAAGAAAATAACAAAAAAAAAGTAATAACTGTTACCACTTGCAGGCATCATAGACGAAACGACCTGGAAATCCACTTCAAACTGTAAGAATGTAGCCACAGCTGCGCTTCTGAGGAGAAACTGTGACAGCGTCAAGAGCGGTAAAATGGCGGCCGTCCGTGAGGAGAGAAGGTCGTCTCAGGAGGTCGAAATATAAATGAAGCAGCCGGTGCCCAAAATAGCAGGAAACCTCCGTCAAGCAGTTCCCTGCATGTTCCGCCGCTGTGGTCTGCCTTTTCCGCCACTCGGGGCAGCTAGGAAACGGAGAAAATAGCTCACCGGGCTAAACTCGCCTCGGAGCTCAAGCGCGACCCGCCATACTGAAGCGGCGCGCAAGCCACGCCGATTCTGTTTTAGCTTTTAAAAAAAGATTGCCTTTCCACCTTCAAAATTCTTACCTGGTGTTCTTACAACCAAAATTTTAGGAAAGGAAGCTTGGGATTTGTTTAGAGGAATTTACAGAGGTTCTAATGGCTCCTGCTATATATGGCCTTGTGGATAATTGTAGTACAGAGCGAAAACTGTTTGTTTTTATAAGCAAAGTCAAGCAGCAGATCAAAATAAGGAGTAGAGGAAATGTAAGTCTGCAATGCTGTCCACATTATTTTTGAAAACTTATGGATGAAATATCATTTTACAATTTCAACTACATAAACTGCAAGAAAATAAGTTGTCCAGTCTAATTAAAAATGTTTTTGCTACACAGTCATCGATTTCAGGAAGAACATTTGCAACTGCTGTTATTACATAATATGCTGGTCCTTTGACAACATCTGGATATTACACAGCTTATTTAAAATTTAAAAAATGGCTATTCTTTCAGCAGACATTACTAATTGAGTATGAAGCAATTTTGCCTTTTAACTTGATTTTTGAAGTCAGAATTTAGGGTAGGTAATTGGACTACAATTATTCTAGGTGTTGCTGTAACTTAGTGTGCTGTTTCAAATTGCTTTGTATGTCTCAGTTTTCTTAAAACAATTGAGTTTATCTTTCAGAAAGTGGCGGGCAGAAAATAGTAACAGCACAACAGAGTATAAGCTGTTCATAGGATATCCTTTGACGTCATAGAAAGTAAGTTACTTTGGAGAAGTTCCTATTTCTGCTTATTTATATTATTTGGGTTTTTTAAACACAATCATTTTGATTGTGTTTGTTTTCCCCGCTGTTATATGATGAATACCTTCAACTCACTGTTTTCAGTGAAATTAGATTTTTTCTGATAACAGCAAAAATAAACCATTAAATATGTTTAATTAATTTTCTACTTTGAATTGTGACTTCTAATATGTATATGGATTGGTGTGGCTCACTGATTAGAGGCGGCAGACCCAGAAGCAGAGGTCGGCCTGGGACCAGGGTTCGATTCCTACCGTGGCAGGATCTTGGGCCTAGGTCAGCGGACTCGATAATTCTCGCCTCGGTGCCTACTCCAACCATGGGTCCCACTCAGCAACTTTGGGTAATAGCTTGCTTAATCTCAACTAACAGCCCCATCAGCGCCGGGGATGCCTGGCATCACCTTGGGGATGCTCAGGAGGGACCATCTCATAGGGAAAGCCAGGATGGGTTCTCCAGCGGTATACAGCGCCGGGACGCCTCTTTGCTGGGTCAGCTGTACGCTTTACTAGTATACCACATTTAACATTCATTTTGTCTTATGCTCACTCTTTTTTTACCATCTTGTATTAATTTAAATTTTTTTGTTCTTTCTTACACAGATTAAAAGTATGAAAATGATAATACAGTACGGTAATGACAATTATAAGGTAAGCGTTTAGTACTTTTTACGTTACATGTCTATCAGATTTAACTTGTATTAGTTCCTCTGCTTCTTTTTTTTAACCCTTAGTTTCCTGTCTTTGCTACTTCCTTCATTTCTTTTTCTATTACTTATTTATACTACTCTTTTCACTTCTTTTATCAGTCCCTCTTTCAACAGTAACTGTGTGTTACTCCCTCTATTTTTCTTTCTTTTCACATTACTCTCTGTTTATTAACTCGTCTTTTTTAAAAAAATATTTTTTTTACTTCGCTCCCGGTTCGCGTACCCGAACGCTAACCGGGAAGCGTATCAAAAGAAATAGAGGATGCTAGAGTGTTAAACTTTCTAGCAATTTTTTTTAAAAGGGAAGGTAGTTCTGAAAAGAACTTTTTTTTATTATTTTTGATGTTTTATATTTTTTTGTATTTTTTTGAGAAAGGGGAAACAAAAATTATTTACTTCAAAGGGCTCAACAGGAGCAACAAAAAAATAAATTACTTTCTAGGACGTTTTGGACATTGATGATTTTCATATGATCTATTTATTAAAGTAATACTCATTTCTCCGCATGAAATTAATTTTCCACACTCTACACAAGTCAATCTCATCTGCCCAAAGTTCTTTTGCAGATTTGGAACCGTTTCCCTTGCCTCTGACTCACTTATTGCTAAGTCATTGGTGGATGTTTTTGCCGGTCGGGGGTTATCCACCAAATCTCGAAATTGCGCTTTGGAATAATTAAGAGGGTGCCAAGTCTCCATGTGCCGATGCATGGTATGATTACCAAAGCTATATTTTTTTTCGGTCCCTCTCGAGAGTGTTTTTTTGCAGATGAGGCAGGTAACGTACCTGGCATTAACTTTCTTTTCATGAGAAGGAAAAGAAAAAAATTGCCAGATAAAATTCACTTTCACACGGGACGTTCTTGGCATTTCTTTCAGAAAGCCACTTGTCCCTTGCTCCTGTTCCTCGTCTTCCTCTTCTTCTTTTTCCTGGTCGAAGATGACCTGGCTAGTCGGTCCTCTCTTCTTTGGTGGTGGTGGAGGTGTTGGAGATCCACCAGCTGCAGCTAATAGAAATGCCATGTCTTAGCAAACAAAAAAAGGTCATAATGAAAGTCGGAGTGAGGAAAAAAGGTGGGACTTTCATCATTTGAGAAAAGAAAATGTTCTAAACCAATGAAAAGTGTTTGTTTTATGTCATATGATCAAGCGTTCCATCATTAGGAAACTAAAAGTAAAATCAACCAATGAAAAGTGTTATTAACTAGTCACATGACCTGTTATGCTTACGTTCCGCGTTCCGCGCCGCGCCTCGGATCAATTCCGGGGCTTTACGTTTCGCGCCTTGGTTCGCGTTCCAGAACGCTTCCGGGTGCGCTAACACAGCACGTCATAAGGGGCATTATGTAGTAACACGATATGTTGCGTTTACGGGACGCGTCACGATGTGCCTTTCTAACGCGGTATTTGCACTAACGGAACGTTTATCGGTTCGCGGACCGGCAACGAAACAGGAAAAAATAATTTAAACTATAATATAAATTGAATTAAAAAAATATAATATAAATATATATAAAATATATTTGTGAATTAGAATAAAAATATATGTTACAGCTATAGATATTAGCTTTTAAAAAACCAATGAAATTCACTGAAAAAAACATAGGTTATAGACCATATATAGTTAGGGATTAGCATTTACAAAACCAAGAAAATTCACTGAAAAAACCATTGGTTATAGACCATATATAGTTAGGAATTAGCATTTTCAAGACCTTAATTTACTCGCACAAAACCATAGAAATTCGAATATATAGTTAGTTGAAATAACTATATATCGCGCACCCGCAATCCACTGCTGATGATGTCACATATTACATCATTCATGACATGGTCAGTGACATCACTGAGAGAGAGAGAGAGAGAGAGAGAGAGAGAGAGCAAAAGCAAAAAAGAAATAATACTCATTGGATGAACATCCGTTTGAAGATGTCAGTG
>NW_028252286.1:0-18122 GCF_964263255.1 Lissotriton vulgaris
TCACAATACTACTCTGCAACAAATACAAATGCCAGAATGGAGAAAAACAGTGGTGTCACAAAATTTTCTTGTGACTTAATAAGCGGAGTTAATGCAATAACCCCTCAAACTACAGGTACCTGCATGGAGTTCTACACGAGAATATGCTCATGTAATAAAAAAAACACGCACAGGCCTAATCGTGACTTGATGGGCCTGCAATGATTCTAACAGAGGGAGCCCCAAAGTGCTTAATTTGTGCAAGTGCTTTTAAGTGGTGGGCAAAAGTACTCATTTACAGAGACTGGAGCCCTTTTTTCAGAAACAGAGTCAGGCCCAAAGCTAGACAGAGAAAAGCAGAAAACAGAGAACGAAGGGGCATATTTACAAGTACGGCGATAAATAAACGCAAAGCGAGCTTATCGCTTTTTTATTTATCGCTGTCTATCGCTGGATTTTATCGCTCTGTTAGCTATTTACAACAAGGCGATATAATTGTTATGTAATGTTATATCCATTTGTAACGCGCTCGGATACTCGTGTGTGTCCCGGCGCGATGCCAGAGGGGTGTAAGGAGAAGCTATCAAGCAAAGAAATGAGTCTTAAGTTTCCTTTTTAACACAGCTGGGTCGTGGATGGACCGCAAAGCAAGGGGGAGGGAATTCCAGGCCACATTTCCCTTCACCACAAAAGAGCTGCCACCCAGCCTCTGGAAATTGAAGTGCGGGACCCGAGCAAAACGAAGGGACATAGATTGGAGGGCCCACGAAGGAAAGTAAAAGGAAAAGTGCCTCCGAAGATAAAGGGGGCCATAGCCATACAATAGCGATAGTGGGAAAACCGCAGTTTAGCAGGGAACATCGCGGGTTTTCCGGCGAGGTTCCCTGAAAAACGGCGATAACCTTGCTGATACAACCCTGTTGTCGTATCAGCACTATCCATCCCCTATGTTAAGCATAAGTAGGTCAGGATTCTAGCAGACATTAGTTTTTGGCGAAAACCGCCGTAATCGGCAAAATCTAACGTGTGCTAAAATCCTGTGGGCTGCCTTGTAAATATCGCAATGTGAACATCAGCGATATTTGCAAGGTAGGCCATTTGGGGTATGCCCAGTGATGCCCATTTTGCATCTCTTAAGAGGGTGAAAGGGCTCTAAGGCAAGGATTCACGCGATAGCGTGACCTTGCTGATAGGGTGTTAAGATTATCGCCGCTCTAGCCACAAAAAGTGCTGCTAAAGCGGCGATAATGCCCTTGATGGTATGCCCCTTAGTAGGAAGAGAATGATACGAAAATATTGACAAAAGGAGTCATCAGGGATAAAAAAACAGAGCCAGCAAAAGTGAAATAAAAGACAAGGCATATGGGGTGGTGAAATAATCCCCAGGCAGCCCCACCTCTCGGCAGCACCAGCAGCAGGCTCATAATAAAACCTTTGGGCCCCTAAACTTATTTATTTATTTTACAAATTAAGCACCGGCTTCAAACATTCCCAGTGAGGGACTATGCTTAAAATCACCAATTTACTAGAGGTAGGTGATAAATTTCGCTCCGCTGACGGAGTTCGCAGAGCTTTGCCCACTCCGATGTGACACTTGTTACACGGAATTCCAGCAAAAATCTGCCAACCACCGCATGGAGGAGTTTTTTCTTTTGCACGGTTCGCCAACATTAATATGGTGAGGAAAAATGGAAGTCTCCTAGTGTGATTTTCGGGGACTAAGATGGTACCTGTAGAGATTTTCTCAACGCTAGTGGTCATGGGCAGTCACAACCATTCGTGGTGAGAAAGCTGCCACGCGTGTAGAAAATCTACTTGAGTGGCAGCAAAGAAGCATCGCCCTCTAATGGGCTGCATGGTGTCGTTCATGTGGAATTTGCAGCCAGGAACAAGCTCCCAGAGCTATAAATCAGCACATCATGCCGGTTCCGCCCAATTGTGGAACTCCGCAGAATCTCACATATTTTTTATGTAACTCCACGGAATTCTGCGGAGTGAAACTCCCTGAATGCCGCCCACCTCTGCAACTTACCATTCAAACTGAGGGTTTTATTTGAGTATGTCTGTGCATCCAAAAGAAGTCCTGTATCTCATCTTAAAACTACAATAGTTCACGATGCACCAGTCAATCTTAATAATTACCTCTCTTTTCTACATTAATCTTAGGTTCCCTATCACAGGTAGACAAAGCATCCAGTTAAAGTCTTCCCATTTGCTATCTGGTGTGTTAGTTCTTCTGGTAACATTGAAGTGAACCAAGACTGCCATTACCATTGTGCATTGCTAATTCAGATAAAAGCTCAAGTTTGGAAACATAGTATAACAGTGATAGGCAGTCAACTGGTGGCCTGGCTCTTCGAATGATCCTCTGCACCTAGAAGGACGAGCAGCCCCACCCCCAGTGAGTTGTCTCACTTTACAAACCGCTGATTGATTGATAGACTCAACTCTTTCCAGAACTCCGACAGCGACCACCTCACTCGATTATCGCTCACACTGTTTCCAAAGCTGGGATTTAATTGCTGTCAGGTGTGTTATTCTGGGGGGTGTGGCTTACGCGCCGAAGGGGAATGGCGTCTCACCTGTGAGCTCCGGCGAGCTGAGGGAATCCCGTTGTCCTACGGACCTCGTCCTGTGCCTTGTGGAGCCTGCAATACGCATTCTCAGCAACCGGAACATGCCCTGCAAACGCTGATGGCAGCGTTTCTCCGATTTCTGCTGATTTTCAGGATTGATTAACCTCCGGTGTTTCTCGGCTGCTACAGGACGCGGGCGGCCGCCATTTTGAGCCGCTGCGCCCGCGTCTCTCACCTCACGAACGCAGCGCATCACTTCACCGGAATGCGTTTTTTTCACTCCCGTTGCCTGCCTCCCTCCACTCTTTCCTCAGGTATGGCGTAATTCGCGAGTTACCCGCAAATTTAACCCAGCATGTTTCCTTTCAGTCTCTAGCTGCCATTTTAGCGCTTAGCTCTACATTCTCTCAGCCATCAATTGTTTTTCCTCAGTGTTCTGCCCTTTCACTGATTGCGCAACCAATGTCTTGCTGGCCTGCCTGTTCACCCTCTTTTTCTTTCATTTTTTATATTTGAACTGCAAGCATTCTTATCTTTTATAGTGCCCACACTGTCCTCTGAGAAATTGGTCGATGCTCTTCATCTCCTGCTGGCACTTTTCGTACCCTCTACTGTATCTTCTTTGGAGAACCTCTCTGTGGGCACTTTTCTAGACGTACTTTTTAGCCTTATTCAGCCTTGCCTGCACCTGCCTTTTCTGGATTGTGAGTGATTTTGCACCTTTTTGTGCTATCGCTCTTTCATCATTATCGGCGTATCCTGACATTACCAAGATGGCTCATGATGCCCATGTCGTCAAATCTTCTATCACTGGCACGAAACCCAAACGTCTTAAAAATGACCCACTAGTCCTATTCATACCTCCTCTAATCCAATCTTGGACTCCATCTTAGAAGAAGTGAAGGGCCTTCAACCTTTTATGTCTGCCACTAACGAAAAACTCAAGCAAATTGAAGAAAAGTGGGTCGTTTTGGAAACCAAGGTCTTAAATTTGGAGCAACGTGTCAGTGACATTCAGGATGCCTCATCTAAAATACCTTTATTGGAGAAAGAAATTCACCAATTGAAGCTTCACACAGAGGACCTTGATAATAGAAATCGTAGAAATAACCTACGTATTTATGGTGTTCCAGAGAATTTGGAGGGGTCCGACATGGTGTCCTTCATACGGAAATTCCTTCATGAACTTCTAGATCTTCAACCTGCGTCACACCCTCTCAACATCCAGAGGGCTCACCGTTTGGGTCGTCTTACCTTCAATGCGTCGAAACCTCGTGGTATTATCCTTCTCTTTCTTGAATTCACTGAACTAATGCAAGTTCTCAAAGCTGCTCGACTCAAAAGACGTCTACTATGGTCTGGACATAACATTTTTATCTCACAAGACCTCTCTAATGCCACCAATGCGCGACGTAAGGAATTTTTGAATCTCCGTCCTCAGATGCGACAGTTAAATATCCAATATGGCATCCTACATCCCTGTTTCTGCAAAATCACCCATAATGGACGTACGCGGTCTTTTGATGATCCTCAGAAGCTCCATGCATATCTTCAAAGTGTTTCTACGTCCACAATGCATACCAACGTTTGATACTTTTCCTCTTCCTGAGTTTCCTTAGGCTGAGGATTTCATCTGTAGTTGCTCCGTTTTAATATCTCCTTATATGTATGTATTTCTTTGAGGTTCTTTCTTCTCCTCAATCTTTCATCTTCTTTTTTCCTCCCTTTTTTTTGCTCGCCTGTTGCTTGCTGGTGTTCGTATCCCCTTTGGTGTCTCTTCGCTCCCGATGTTTTGTTTTCTACTTTTTTCTCAGATCAGGCACTTTGGCCTTGATCTGTTTATTCCTATCTTTCTTCTTATTTCCCTCCTTTCTCTTCTCTCCCGGTCTTCCTTTTTTCCTTTTCATGTTCTACTCTTGACTTATTTACGTTCTTACTACCCCTTTCTTGTACATTCTCTCTCTTTTCTTCTCTTATCTTTATATCCCTTGTTATTGAGTACTCCGTATTTTGGTGCTTCTTATATAGTCCTCCTGAATGTGTTGGGTGTTTTCTTCATATTTCAAGTTATTGATTATTGTTTCTCTTTTCTTTGTAGTCATTCTCCTGCAGTGTATCCACTTCGAGTGTGCCCCCCCCTCCCTACCTTCCGTCATGTGTAAGTTTGTCACGTGGAACGTTCGTGGTCTTGGATACCCTGTCAAGCGTCAAAAGGTATTGTCTCACTTATCCAAACTTTCCTCGCAGGTTGTTTTTCTTCAAGAGACTCACTGTTCTGATGTGGAATCAGCTAAGCTAAAACGACAATGGGTGGGTCAAGTTGTGTTTTCTCCTGCTGTTAACAAAAAAGGGGGTGATGCAATTTTATTTCACAAAGGTTTATCTGTTCAAATTGTCTCTTCTCAACATGATGATGAGGGTCGTTGGGTAATGGCTAAGATTATCATGCAAAACAAGACATTGGTTTTGCTCAACATTTATGGCCCTGTTCGCCCTGACCCCAATTTTTGGAATAATATCAAAATTCTTATTTCCTCAATAGATTGCTCTAATATTGTCCTTGCTGGTGATTTTAATCAATGGTTAGACCCTTTTTCTGACAGACTCTCCTCCACCAAATTCCATCCTGACAAAACTCATAAATGTTTTCAATCTGCCATTACCTCTCGTCCCCTCTATGATGTATGGAAAACATGTAATCATGACTCCTTGGAATATACATTTTTTTCGAATGTTCATCAAACCCATTCCAGAATTGATTATCTTATGGTTAGCAAATCCTTACTCCCTACTATTCAGTCATCCAAAATCGGTTCTATTTTCATTTCTGATCACGCCCCTGTTCATGCAGTCCTTGACCTTACCCACACCTCCTCCAAATTTAGTCGTTGGAAATTCAACACTTTTCTTTTGTCTGATAATATATTTGTATCCAAAGTTACTGCCTTTATTAATGATTTTTTTCTGCTCAATAACCCATCAGGCACTTCTATCCACAACACTTGGGATGCTTTTAAAGCGGCACTACGTGCATTTGTTATATCCTATGTCTCCCACAAGAAGAAACTTAATCTCACTAAATATGAGAACCAACTCAAGAATATCAAACATCTTGAACATATCTACTTTTCCTCTAAATCTCCAAATGCCCTTCATAACCTGATAAAAGCCAAGACCGACTTGAATAAAATTGCTACAGTGGATGCTTGCAATACTTTACTTAAAATTAAGTCTAAATACCATGTAGGCCAAAATAAAGCTGGTAAAATGTTAGCGAATTATTTGAAGATAAAATCTGAACGCAAAAGTGTTGGCCCTATTCTTAATGACTCTACCAACAAACTAGTTTCATCCGACGAGGACATTGCTGAAGTTTTTCATAACTATTACCAAGCTCTTTATACTGATGATACTTGTCCTTCTACCCCTAATTTATCTTCATTTTTTGATGGCCTACCCTCACCTCCATCCCTTCCTGACGAATTTGCCCAGTTGGAAAAAGATATAACATCTCAAGAAATTCTTCAAGCAATTACTTCTCTCAAAAAATCAAAAGCCCCAGGTCCGGATGGCTTGCCCGTTGAGTTCTACTCCTCATTTCATGCCCTATTTGTCCCCAAACTATTGCAGCTTTTTAATTCCTTTATTGCTGATGCTAAGGCCTCTGGCTCCTTCATGGATGCTCTCATTGTTATTATTCCCAAACCTGACAAGGACCACTCTCAATGTAAAAACTATCGTCCTATCTCCCTGATTAATTATGATTGTAAAATTTTTGCTAAAATACTTGCCTCTCGTCTAGATTCTCTCATTCCGCTTTTGATTAAAACTGATCAGGTTGGTTTTGTGAAGGGTAGACTTGCAGCTGATAATGCCCGCATGTTTTGTAATATAAGCTCCCACAGCAAAAATTTCAAGGACCCCTTAGCAGCCCTATCCCTAGATGCTGAGAAGGCCTTTGACCGCATTAATTGGCAATTTATGTTCCGTACACTTGCCTGGTTTGGATTTGGCCCCACTTTTATTTCTTTGGTTAAACTTTTATACTACTCCCCTAGGGCTAGTATTTTTGTTAATAACCAATTTTCTAGATTTTTTCACTTATCTCGTGGTACTAGACAAGGTTGTCCCCTTTCCCCATTGCGGTTTATCCTTTGTCTTGAACCATTTTTGGAACGAATTCGAACCAATCCTACCATTCATGGTTTTACACTTTCCTCTACCGAAACAAAAATCTCTGCTTATGCTGATGATATTTTGGTTTACATGGCTAACCCTGTCACATCTCTCCCTCCCTTTTTGGATGAAGTTCGTTTGTACTCTTCCATTTCTGGTTACAAACTCAATTTATCCAAAACAGAAGTCCTCCCATTAAATTCTGTCTGCTATCAGTACATGTTCAATTCTACAGATTGCACGTGGTGTCCCTCCAAACTCAAATACCTGGGTATCTGGTTTTCTTCCTCGCTGTCTGATACACTTAAATTTACCTTTGCCTCCCTTACGCAGAAACTTCAATCCCTCCTTACTCTATGGTCCCCATTATTCCTCTCGTGGTGGGGTAGACTTGATACTATTAAAATGATGATTACTCCTCATGTTCTTTATACTGTCTCTATGCTCCCTATTAAAATACCCAACTTATACTTCACTCGCATTAACTCGATTTGCTCTAAATTTCTGTGGAATAACAAACACCCTCGCATTGCTTTGCATAAACTTGTTCGTCCTAAGAACGAAGGTGGTGTCCGTTTTCCTAATTTTAAAACCTACCATTCTGCTTTTTTTAATAAAACAATCGTTCTCCCTAGCTTATGATTTTGTTGAGGCCCCATTACCCCGCTGGGTTGCATTTGAACGCTCATTATTAAAGGATTTCTCATTCCAACACATCGTTTTTATGTCAAATTGTTCCTTTCTCTCCAAGCACCCAATACTGAAGTACTCCCAAACTTTGCTTCATAACACTTTCTCTCAAGACCTTTCACCCCTCCAATGTTTCACGTCCTCCATTGTGTGGTATAACAAATTCCTCAAATATAAGGGTAAATCCTTCTATTACAAACATTGGAAAGAGAAGGACGTTTTCTTTGTCCATCAATTTTTTTCCAACAACTCCCTGATCCCCTTTCATGATATGCAAGCTTTGTATCATTTACCCTTAACTTGTCTTTCAAAATACACAATTATCACTGCCGCTTTACTATCTTACTTATCTACTCTCTCTACCCCTGACACTTTACCGTCCTTTACTCCCTCTACTCCCCTATACCCTTTATTTTCCTTGCAACAACCTAAAGCTGCCCTTGTTTATAAAAAGTTGTTATCACATGCTTCTGTTAGGTCTAAATCACCTGTTGAGAATGTCTGAGAAACTGATTTCTCTGTTTCTTTATCTGTTGATGTATGGGATCGTTTATGGTCCAAGTTATTTAAGGTCTCAGTTTCTGCACGCATTACTCAATCTTTGTTCTTTATATACCATAGAGCTGTTATTACGCCTGTTAGTATTTCTAGGGTTTCCTCATCATCCTCCTCACTATGCTGGTCGTGTTCTTTAGAAACAGGTACACTTAAACATCTTTTATATGAATGTTCTTCTGTTTTCTCCTTTTGGAACTCTGTTTGGAGTATTTGCATGAAAATATTTCATTACTCTTCTCCTTTATCCTTTTTGAACATATTTCTAGGCTCTGTTTCAACTGATATTGATATTGTACTGCCTGATGCTCGATTACTTGACCTTTTTATTGCTCTTGCTTTTAAAGTTATTTTATCTTGTTGGAAAGATAATTCAAAGCTCACTGTTATTTCCTGGTGGAACTTCATATGTGATGAACACAGGATTGCTATTACTTCCTCTTCCTCTGTATCCCTCAAAATCAAATCTGATCTTCTTTGGCTTCCCTTTACTTCTTATCTTTCCTCTACGTCACCCACTTGCTTTCCTCATTAACTTTTCTCTCACTTCTTTCCTTTTCTTTTATTTCTAACATGGATCCCCTTTTATCTTTATCTCCTGTTTGCCCCTTCCTTCCCTCTTTTCCTTCCTCTCTCTTTTCTTCTTCCTATATTTTCTTTCCTTTTACCCTCTCTTTATTTCGCTTCTCCTTACACATTTGCCTTATGAGTTAAATTGTTGTGATTTTTCACTTGTACTGATGTAAGGCTTTGTATTGTGTTATCTTAAAATCAAATAAAAATTTCTTAAACTGACAAAAAAAAGGTGTGTTATTCTAAGTAGTTAAACCGAAACAATCTAAAACAACAACATCCAGAATGCACTAGATTGGCACATCAAAGCCCTTGCCTGTAAATTAAGTTAATTACAACATTGAGTGAGGTGGCCACCCTCCAGACTCATAGCCTGGGCCTGCACAAAACTCTGACAACGGTCATTCATACAACCCACTCAAGCATCTGATAGAACTGTAGTAAAGCTGCCCAAACAGTGTTATTCGGTAGAGCTTCTCAAATTGCATAGACACCAAACAACATCAAAAAGGGATTTTCAGCCCCTGTAGTTTGTCATCATGTCATTACAAACTTATTCCACTCCACATCCTGTAATTCGAGAATGAGGCCTTACAGCCTACCATTGTCACCAGCCTGATGTTCACAGCTACCTTTCACATTGACACCCGTGCAGCTGTGCCAGCACAACGCACCCTTGTGGCAGCCATCTTTGCACGGTAATATGCAATCTGAGGAACTGAAAGATGGCGCAAGGAGAAAGTCCCAAGTGCTACTTTTCTTTCTTTGTGGGGCATGCAGTGCCTGCTGGTACAAGAAAGAATTGAATTGAAATCTGTGATACTGGTCTAGAAGGCAGCGCATGAAACAGAGCCTGTGTGTGCTTTGCAGACGGAGTGACTCCGAGTCGCTCATCAGTGAAAGTGGTCAATTTATCTGAAGCAGGTAAGGTCACAAAAGACAAACCTCGGTTAACGCTGTACATGCTAATTATACCCTTTCAACCATTTTATTGCCACATTCAGCTTTAAACTTACTGGTTCTCCGACCAGCTTGCCTGCACCAGGTCTAAAGCAAAAAGAACAGATGATGGACGGAATAGTGAACATTGCAAACATTCACCCCAGTCAACGATCTGGGTTTAGACTGTTGTGTTTTTTACTCACCATGCCACCCAGTTTGGTCCAAGCCATATGTAAATCATTCTTGACCTTGCACCTCATTGGAACAGTCCAGCCGGAACTGGCCAGGCGAGGTCCTCCCTGATCCGGAAACATACCTCCTGGACCGGTTTCAGGGTATCACCCCTCATCAGCCAGGCTAGCTTGATTCCAGTGGTACAGTGAGCATGGGACCTACACTGGGCATACCCTTTCCACTTAGGGCACCAAAGCAAAAAGAACAGAAGATGGACAGAATGCTAAACAATGCAAGCATTCACCCCAGTCAAAGATCTGGGTTTAATCCACCTTTTATTTGCTCACCATGCCTCCCCAGTTTGGACCCAGACATATTGAAATTAGTCTTGACCCTGCTCCTCAAGGGAACAATCTAGTCCGAACTGCTAGGCCTAGCTCTCCCTGGACTGGAAACAAGCATCCTGGGACCAGTTTTGGGGGTATCACCCCCTATTAACCAGGTTAGCTTGAATTCAGTGAGCATGGGACCCATGTCTAGGGCTACCACACTCCTCCGATCCTCCTCTGCTTTGATGCCCTTTTGTTTCCTTTCATTATAACAATTACTCCAGATCGTTCTAACTCAAATAATTCAGTAGAAAGTCCAAAGCTGGCAATTTCACCTCCACCTCCAGTTCCCAAACCCCCTGTAACAATTGGAACTGAAAAAACATTGAACGGGCACATCCTCAAACAGCAAGCTTTGCTGTTGCCCAATATGGGCTGGTATTGCCTAAGTCCCCTTTTCGCTAAGACCCAAGACCGCCCTTGGATAAGGATTCCCTTCCTCCTCCAAGGCAAGCATTTCAGACCACACTCTTTTGGATTAGGGGGAGTAACCCCCGGCCGTATTTATTACATAATTAAAACAATTATATTATTTACATTATGTACAATTACGCAGAAAGTCCAGATACCTTGATCGATACACAAGGTTACTTGTCTAACCTTAACATGTTACTAATACATAAAAATTCCTATTGTAAGCTAAACATGTTTGTACATTACTTTCTGCGTGACCCCGCGAGAGCCTACGGCAAGGTCAATGACTGGCGGCCCCAGATCCCTTTAAAACGACTAAGACTCCACTGGAGTAGGACTGCGCAGAGGTACAGCTTATCAGATGGATATTTTCCCCCGGGCCCTCCCTATGCCCTGAGCCTTAACTCCATAGCGGGGGCTGCAATTCTGCATACTTGCGCCCTGATGTGCATGTGCGTACGAGGGTACCACAGGCCTACTGGAAAGAGTGAATCCCCTGACCCCCACACCCTGACAGCCTACCAACCGGCTGTCACCGCCCCTGGAGTTGTAAACGTTGAGTAGTGGGTCCAGCATACCGGACAGAAGTCTCCTCCCGGCCCCCCACGCCCTGAGCCTTAACGCCACAAAGGGGAGCTGCAATTCAGCATCCTTGTGCCCTTGTGTGCATGCACGTGCAACAGCCTACTGGAAGAGTAACTCCCTGGCCCCCTCACCCTTTCAGCCTACCGACCAACTGTAACTGCCCCTGGAAATCCATGTGAGTGCCTCTGTCCCCCCCTCTGGAGTCCCCATTTGATAAATGGTGATGCCCTCTATTAACCGATACTATGCTCACCAATCATGACCTTACCGCCTGACCAAGGACACAAACTAAAAATATGACAATCTTACCTGCAACAACATACAACATACAATATACTGACACTTTTATTACACATTACCATAGCATCAACACATACCTTTACATTACACATTACCTGTAACTCAAAAACTATATATATTGACACTCTTAGTACACATTACCATAGCATCAACACATAACTTAACATTACACATTACCTGTAACCAGTGCTTTAAATGGGAAAAAATAAGTGCAGGTATAATTAACATGAGCTAGCGGTGTAGTTAGTGGGCGGGGCTAAGGGCAAGACATGATGATCTTAAAGACTTCTATAACAGTTGCACCACACAACAAAACACATGATAAATGTGTTTATATAAACAAAGCAGGTTAACATTACACAAAATGAAAGAGAAATGCGATAATATGTTAACATTTCCTTTTTTTGCAATAGTTACACCTTCTTAATGCCATACTGTTAAATGCTGTTGTGTGGCACAATACTATATATTTTTGAGCATGTGAGTAGGAAGAAAGTGAAAATACCTCCACTACGAACCAAAGCTCTTATGGCACCAAGCAAATGAAGCAAATCATCATGACCCTCCCCAGAAGATATTTCTTGTCTCTTCCATCGATCTATCCATTCATACTACCATTTACCTGCTGATGTCCACCATTTACCCTTTACATTCTGTCGTCTATTCAGTTTTTCATCCATCATTCAGCTTTTTACCATTCTGTCTGTCCACCCTTCATATCCAAACCTATCCATACATCTTTAAACCTAGCCATTCATCCTTTCAATCATCCATCTCTTCCTCCACCCTTTCACTCATCCATCAATCCTTTCTCATCTATCCATCAACCCTTTCACTCCATTACACCATCCACCCTTTCATTCTATCCACCCTTTTATCCAATCATCCACCCTCTTTCACCCATCCATCCACTCAACCATCCATCCATCCATTCATACATCCACCCTTGCTTACTCATCTATCCACTCACTCACTCACCCACTCACTCACCCATCAACCCTCCCTACTATGTTATTTATGAACCTTTGTCACCGAGCAGACATGTACACACAAAGTGCCACCCATTTTTCTTACAAAATCAAGCATACAAATGCAGGCAAATACACAAACATAAGCAGACACACTAAACACTTCGGAATGTTAAAAGCTGTGTCATACTCTTCATCATGACTCTTTTAATTGCCACTACCAGGGGACTGCCTTGATTCCTATGTTTGTGAAAATGCAGAGAATAGTGTGAATGTGGTTGACAGCACAGGGCCTGAATGGACCCCGTAGCTGCCAAGGTTTAAGATTGCTATGTGTGACATTTTCATATTTTCATTGTAATTGTGAGTGCCATTTCAACGACTATGAGTGACACTTTCTTTCTCGCTAGCAAAATTAAGCAAGGAAGACGAGGGAATCATATAAATATCAGAAAAGAACATCCATTTGAGTATAACTGCTAATGTTTCAGATTGGTTATGTGTGACATTTTCATAGTTTCAGTGGATTTACGAGAGTCAGGCAACAACTAGACGTGCAACATTTAGAGTGGCACTTTCTTGCGAGCATAATCATGGTATGAAGTCAATAGAAATAGACAAATATCAGAAATCACACTCATTTAAGCAACACGGAAGTCAAACACTGCAGTAGGTGCTTTTGAAGCTATTGAAATTCTAAAACAAATCAGCACCCTCCACCCCAACTTCAGCTTCAGGTGTGGCCAAACCACATGTAACAAAGGTATCTCTTTAAGACAAAAGCAACAACCCACTGATCTATCCACATACAATCAAGTACAATACAATATGCTTTTTTTTGAAGGAGGCATATTTACCCTCTACGATACTTAATGGTCAGAGTGAAAAGTGCCAGTGGTGAAAACTCTGATCTCACTCCAGCAGGAACAATAATCACCTGACTTATCAAGTCTAACTATGCTGAGAAAATAAAGGGTGCTGCTTCGTAGTGTCACTGTCAAGCAGGGATGTTAAACGCTTGGCACTACTAATAAATCAGCAAAGCTGCTAGTTTAGAGAAAAGGTAGCACTGGGCTGGCGGTGAGTGTGGGGCAGAATTTGGGCTCAGGGCTGGGCACAGCAATAGCCCATCCTGTTGAGGTCAGGAGGAGGTGAGCAGGTGATCGAGTCTCGAACACCGGCTTCCTCCTTCAAGTCCATGTAGCAGGGGAATTTCTGGGTGCTCTGGGGCCCGGCTGGCAGGCAGAAAATGAAACACCCTGCCACAGCATGGGCGGCCACCACAGTGTGACAGAGCAAGAAGGGAGCCAGGCGCATCTTTTTTATTTATTTTTTATTTCAGAGTATTTTATAAAAAAAAATATATACAGTACAGTAGTAGTGCATGAGGGTGAATTACAGACGCCATTGAGGTTACATTAGGCATGGCAGCTAGCATGGCTGGACGTAGGTCACAATCACAATTGGCTGGTTGGCGTGCATTATTCTCGGTAACACTGTTGCACCCTCCCTGAGAGAAAGCCAGGTGCATCTAAGAGATCTAGGAGAGTGTTAGGAATGTGTGGAAACAATGGGCTGGCGGCGCTAGTTTTGAGCTTGCTTTGCATATAAGAAAGCCTTCTATGCACAGATCGGGTAATTGACGCATGTGGGGTTAGGAAGGTAGGTGCCTCAGTGCAGAAAGCAGTTAGATTAGCGCTCCAGGGGCCACTTCGATTGCATTGTCTGGGCATTAACCCTCTGATCCAGAGGCAGTACGGGAAGTGTGAGAATCCGCTCCTAATAATATGTCTAACTATGTATAAAGTGTTACCCCGCACAGAATTTTCCCTACCTGAAGTCCTGCGCTTTGAAAATCACACGCGCACTCAGTAAAACGAATCTCAATTCTGCTCTGTCCAGCACAGCGTGACGGCGAGCACCGAACATTATACAGATGAGCCCTGCTGAATAGCCCCGCAGGGGCTCAGATCGGGAGAAGGAAGCGGCGCCTTTTCTCCCAGAGACAGGTCCCACTCCTGCTCGCCACTGCGCCGGCACTCACAGCCACTAAGTCTACCTTTTCATGAGTACCGGTACTCTCCTCGGGCAGAAGAGAAGTTCCGGTACTCAGAGCGATAAATTTAAGAAGTGCCGGTACTCAGTACCAGTGAGTACCGACCCATTTGAAGCACTGCCTGTAACTGAAAAAACAACATATACTGACACTTTTATTACATAATACCACAATCATAAAATAATCACCATTTTCATTAACCATGTCCTTGGATATACCTGCTACGAAATTTAAGAAAACAAAACCAGACATATATGACTACAACACTCCTATGAACTGCCTGCCTTAGGGGATGGTGGGTGGGGAAAACAAGTTACGGGCCCTTTGAGGGCCCGACCCATATTCTGGCTGGGGGGAGCGAGAGAACAAGGGACTGTTCCCGCTCCCCTCGTTCCCTTTAAACGAGGGGGCCACAGGGCAGACCGGTCTAAACCGGTCTGCCCCAACGTCTCAAGATCGCGCTGAACCAGAAGCACTAAAGTGCATTAGTTGCTCAGGGGAGGTGGGGCAACGCATCATCAGAGGGCGCGGTGACCCCCCACCTCCTCCGAGCACCGGGGACCAGCCCGACCGACATAGTGGCGGCCCACGCTATGCAGCGCTTGGCCTTGCCCAAATTCAGCGTTGCTGCATGCTCCTTCCCCAGTTTCAGAATTGAATAGCTAATAATCCATGTTTCCAGCTTCCTCATACCCGAAAAGGCCCATCTTGAGTAAATAAAATATTTAGCCTTTAAAAAGTTGTGCCACCCATTTGTAACCCCATATACAGATTTCCACCTCGCCTGTTTCAGCAACTCTTTGCCGACAATACCAAAGTAATAACCTTCTGTCAGTGCCCCATCCTTAAGGAATATGCCCCATACATCTTGCAGGAGAATCCTTGGCCCCAGACACATCATCATCCAACCCAAAACCTGTCCGCTTGTTACCTTCTGTCCATCATCAGTTCAATACCTCTTCACACTCATTACCTTTATTCGTACGAACATTTGCACAAAGCCAATCTGTGGTTTACCTGATCTCCTCAGACCCACTTATATGCCTTTTCTCCAAATCTTGCTCCATGTCACCATCACCATAATCCCATCCTTTATCTCTTGTATGTCCTCCACAATAAGCTCTTTGCAGTATTTTCAGTAAGTTCAGAAAAAATCTGAAAACATGGCTATTCCATGCCTAGTTTCCTTTTCCTACGGAGAGTTCTGTGTCACAGCGCCGAGACACCCTCGGGTATTTGCGCGCTCTAAAAATCGCCAAAAATAAATAAATAAATAAATAAAATAAATTTCAAGCCCCTGGCTTCTCACACTCTGAATGCCCCCCCAAAAAAACCTGTATAAAAATAGCTCTGAACAACTTCACGTTTGGGTGGGTGCGCACATCAATCTCACTTTTTTCATCAGTATAGTCACTAAAGCTCTGTTATTGGACTTCTGTCATTAAGTTTCTTACACCTTTCCCTGGCCAGTCTTCCAGAATACATGTCCAAAATGCCCACAAACACATTTGAAGCATAAGCAATCCCTGTCAACTTTGCTGCAATAGTGGCTGGCGCTAGACAACCCTCTCTCATTTCTATATGATCAAGTTCACGGCCCTGTGGCACCCAAGCGTTACTAAGTCTCAACCGTGGTGGTTGAGTCTGTTTCATCATTGATTTCGGGGCCTGGACCACCATGGCTCCTGATAACCAAACACCAAGTATACCATTAGCAGTTCACTCTTGGGGAAGTGAGTTGAGCAGTCCAAGGCTTACTTACGGAGGTGGTGTGGGGTTCAACATTCAGAACTCAACGATGCACCTAATCTGTTTAAATTTGTTTATTTAGGTTTTACAATTCATAGATCGTAACACATACATAACACATTGGTTGACATGTGTATTAAAGTATGGCACAGTCATGTGTTAACACACGTTCATTATCGCTAGTTCACATCTATTATAATCACCAGACAATAGGGAGTACCTCATGGCAGGTGGGTCCTCCCATTATTTTGTGTCATCCGCGATAGCATTATGGAGTAGGGGTATGTTTGCTGACGATGGGCCTGTGTAGACCCACTTCCATCGTTTGCCTGCTCCAGTACTTGATGTGTCCTTTCTTGACTGATTGCGTTCCCAACAAACTAGCATCAGAGCTCTAACTACTGATGCCGAACCTTGAACCTGTAACTTTTGGGGTGAACTGTGGGTGGGGTGGTAGAGAGACACTGGATTTTTTGTTGTTGTTGTTATGTGTTTGGGATGGTCAACATTGGAGGGCGGTGGCATAGTTTCCTTGAAATGTAATCTTGTAAGGATATTTTTACCTTCGTGGGAAGGGGGGGTTGGGAAGTGAAGCCATCCTAGCTGAGTATGTCTACACCGACTAGGGAATTTTCAGGTGTGACAACACTGGGGCGAACCTAAGTGCACGCCACTCCGGTCGCGGCGTGTCTACGTTAGGATCCTGTGGGAGTGTGGGTGAGGCCTGGGGCTGGGAGTTTGCTGTTGTTCTCTAAGGGGTGGTTTCATATGTAAAGGTGTGTAATAATTGTACCCACTCCAACAAGATGGTATTTTGAGGATACCCTTTACTTCCTCATCCCGCAACACCTCCTCCTCTGCCTTCCCCCATTTTTCAAGGCTCCTATCCAGGCTCCTATTGGGGAGCCTTCCGGAGCCCGCCAGTGCATAGCTATTCCTCTTTTCACTAAAAGGATGGCGAGGGACATAAAGCGATACTGCACTTTCTCAGTCTTCCGTCTACGGAATATCCAGAGAGCGCACGCCTCCCAAGTGGAAATGGTTGTGTTATTGGTTACTGCCCTAAGTGTCCGGTGAACTTGATCCCAATATTCTTGAATGTGGGGGCAATCCCAAAATGTGCTTAAAGTTCGCCTCAGGGGCTTGACATCGGGGGCAGGCAAAATTTGTGTCGGGGTAGAATCTATGGAGCCGGTGGGGCATGAGGTACGCTCTATGAAGGATGTTGAACTGTATGTTTTGAAAGCGAGCATTCCTGGAGACCTTTTTAGGATATTCCAGGGCCACCTCCCATTCTTTGTCGTTAAACGCCCTTCCTATTTCCGTTTCCCACTTCTGACGTAACGGCATCAGTGAGGGGAGAATCAGCTCCCAGACAGCTTTATAGAGCCACGTAACTAGGTGACGTCCTATCCCCATGTGTAAAATAGTGTATCACTGGGTGTGTCGGGGGCTCCTAGTACCGATGGCTGCTATCAATAATTTGTCTATGTGTTAAGAATTGTCCTGGCGGGAGATCATATTGTTCGATCATCTGAGCATATGTTTTAAGTTAGCCGTCCTCAAACAGGGATTCCATTTCCGTGACTGCGAGATCGATCCAGACTTGAAGGGTGCCGGCGGTGTAGTATGTGTCTTCCCTGGGGAATCCTACCAGTGGGACCAGGGGTGAGTATGGGGGCCTTCCCCTGGACATGCGGTGAATTTGCATCATGCAGGTGCCAGCTATGGACAACTGTAAGGGGCTGGTAGGCATAGGTTTAGTGCCCGGTAACAGCATCCTATGGATTACTGGCAATGACATGCAGCCCTCTGCGGTAGTAATTTCCCCTATGTGACCCTCTGCCGTCCAGTATGACAGCCATTGCAGCTGGGCTGCGAGGAAGCATGCCTCGAAGGAAAGGGCGCCCAGTCCCCCACTCTTCGTGGGTAGGTATAGAGTAGACAGCACTACCCTGTGTCGACCACCTCCACAAATCAGCTCAGTCAGTATGGT
>NW_028252287.1:0-43054 GCF_964263255.1 Lissotriton vulgaris
CTGAGCCCCTGGAAGCATGAAAATCACTTTAAACATGCTAATTTTAGCTCTAAAAACAACACTGATGATCCACCTACAAATGTGAACTGACGTTCAAAAATAAAACATTTGAAAACGGACCATTTTCCACATTTCTGAAGCATGACGTAATGGGGGGTGTTATCTCTTTTGTCGAAAATCAGCCGTTTTTGCTCGAACATTAAATGCCTCCAAATGGTATTTAATTAACTTCCCGAGCCCCTGGAAGCATGAAAATCACTTTAAACATGCTAATTTTAGCTCTAACACTGATGATCCACCTACAAATGTGAACTGACGTTCAAAAATAAAACATTTGAAAACGGACCATTTTCCACATTTCTGAAGCATGACGTAATGGGGGGGTGTTATCTCTTTTGTCGAAAATCAGCCGTTTTTGCTCGAACATTAAATGCCTCCAAATGGTATTTAATTAATTCCCGAGCCCCTGGAAGCATGAAAATCACTTTAAACATGCTAATTTTAGCTCTAACACTGATGATCCACCTACAAATGTGAACTGACGTTCAAAAATAAAACATTTGAAAACGGACCATTTTCCACGTTTCTGAAGCATGACGTAATGGGGGGGGTGTTATCTCTTTTGTCGAAAATCAGCCGTTTTTGCTCGAACATTAAATGCCTCCAAATGGTATTTAATTAACTTCCCGAGCCCCTGGAAGCATGAAAATCACTTTAAACATGCTAATTTTAGCTCTAACACTGATGATCCACCTACAAATGTGAACTGACGTTCAAAAATAAAACATTTGAAAACGGACCATTTTCCACATTTCTGAAGCATGACGTAATGGGGGGGTGTTATCTCTTTTGTCGAAAATCAGCCGTTTTTGCTCGAACATTAAATGCCTCCAAATGGTATTTAATTAACTTCCCGGGGTGAAGAAACCCTTTTTGAGAACTCAGACTGAGTAAATTGGCCATTTTCATGCACTTTTAACCATTCCATAAATCTTGTGTTTTGGGCCCCTGGAAGCATGAAAATCACTTTAAACATGCTAATTTTAGCTCTAACACTGATGATCCACCTACAAATGTGAACTGACGTTCAAAAATAAAACATTTGAAAACGGACCATTTTCCACATTTCTGAAGCATGACGTAATGGGGGGGTGTTATCTCTTTTGTCGAAAATCAGCCGTTTTTGCTCGAACATTAAATGCCTCCAAATGGTATTTAATTAACTTCCCGAGCCCCTGGAAGCATGAAAATCACTTTAAACATGCTAATTTTAGCTCTAACACTGATGATCCACCTACAAATGTGAACTGACGTTCAAAAATAAAACATTTGAAAACGGACCATTTTCCACATTTCTGAAGCATGACGTAATGGGGGGGTGTTATCTCTTTTGTCGAAAATCAGCCGTTTTTGCTCGAACATTAAATGCCTCCAAATGGTATTTAATTAACTTCCCGGGGTGAAGAAACCCTTTTTGAGAACTCAGAGTGAGTAAATTGGCCATTTTCATGCACTTTTAACCATTCCATAAATCTTGTGTTTTGGGCCCCTGGAAGCATGAAAATCACTTTAAACATGCTAATTTTAGCTCTAACACTGATGATCCACCTACAAATGTGAACTGACGTTCAAAAATAAAACATTTGAAAACGGACCATTTTCCACATTTCTGAAGCATGACGTAATGGGGGGGTGTTATCTCTTTTGTCGAAAATCAGCCGTTTTTGCTCGAACATTAAATGCCTCCAAATGGTATTTAATTAACTTCCCGAGCCCCTGGAAGCATGAAAATCACTTTAAACATGCTAATTTTAGCTCTAACACTGATGATCCACCTACAAATGTGAACTGACGTTCAAAAATAAAACATTTGAAAACGGACCATTTTCCACATTTCTGAAGCATGACGTAATGGGGGGGTGTTATCTCTTTTGTCGAAAATCAGCCGTTTTTGCTCGAACATTAAATGCCTCCAAATGGTATTTAATTAACTTCCCGAGCCCCTGGAAGCATGAAAATCACTTTAAACATGCTAATTTTAGCTCTAACACTGATGATCCACCTACAAATGTGAACTGACGTTCAAAAATAAAACATTTGAAAACGGACCATTTTCCACATTTCTGAAGCATGACGTAATGGGGGGGTGTTATCTCTTTTGTCGAAAATCAGCCGTTTTTGCTCGAACATTAAATGCCTCCAAATGGTATTTAATTAACTTCCCGGGGTGAAGAAACCCTTTTTGAGAACTCAGAGTGAGTAAATTGGCCATTTTCATGCACTTTTAACCATTCCATAAATCTTGTGTTTTGGGCCCCTGGAAGCATGAAAATCACTTTAAACATGCTAATTTTAGCTCTAACACTGATGATCCACCTACAAATGTGAACTGACGTTCAAAAATAAAACATTTGAAAACGGACCATTTTCCACATTTCTGAAGCATGACGTAATGGGGGGGTGTTATCTCTTTTGTCGAAAATCAGCCGTTTTTGCTCGAACATTAAATGCCTCCAAATGGTATTTAATTAACTTCCCGAGCCCCTGGAAGCATGAAAATCACTTTAAACATGCTAATTTTAGCTCTAACACTGATGATCCACCTACAAATGTGAACTGACGTTCAAAAATAAAACATTTGAAAACGGACCATTTTCCACATTTCTGAAGCATGACGTAATGGGGGGGTGTTATCTCTTTTGTCGAAAATCAGCCGTTTTTGCTCGAACATTAAATGCCTCCAAATGGTATTTAATTAATTCCCGAGCCCCTGGAAGCATGAAAATCACTTTAAACATGCTAATTTTAGCTCTAACACTGATGATCCACCTACAAATGTGAACTGACGTTCAAAAATAAAACATTTGAAAACGGACCATTTTCCACGTTTCTGAAGCATGACGTAATGGGGGGGGTGTTATCTCTTTTGTCGAAAATCAGCCGTTTTTGCTCGAACATTAAATGCCTCCAAATGGTATTTAATTAACTTCCCGAGCCCCTGGAAGCATGAAAATCACTTTAAACATGCTAATTTTAGCTCTAACACTGATGATCCACCTACAAATGTGAACTGACGTTCAAAAATAAAACATTTGAAAACGGACCATTTTCCACATTTCTGAAGCATGACGTAATGGGGGGGTGTTATCTCTTTTGTCGAAAATCAGCCGTTTTTGCTCGAACATTAAATGCCTCCAAATGGTATTTAATTAACTTCCCGGGGTGAAGAAACCCTTTTTGAGAACTCAGAGTGAGTAAATTGGCCATTTTCATGCACTTTTAACCATTCCATAAATCTTGTGTTTTGGGCCCCTGGAAGCATGAAAATCACTTTAAACATGCTAATTTTAGCTCTAACACTGATGATCCACCTACAAATGTGAACTGACGTTCAAAAATAAAACATTTGAAAACGGACCATTTTCCACATTTCTGAAGCATGACGTAATGGGGGGGTGTTATCTCTTTTGTCGAAAATCAGCCGTTTTTGCTCGAACATTAAATGCCTCCAAATGGTATTTAATTAACTTCCCGAGCCCCTGGAAGCATGAAAATCACTTTAAACATGCTAATTTTAGCTCTAACACTGATGATCCACCTACAAATGTGAACTGACGTTCAAAAATAAAACATTGAAAACGGACCATTTTCCACATTTCTGAAGCATGACGTAATGGGGGGGTGTTATCTCTTTTGTCGAAAATCAGCCGTTTTTGCTCGAACATTAAATGCCTCCAAATGGTATTTAATTAACTTCCTGAGCCCTGAAGCATGAAAATCACTTTAAACATGCTAATTTTAGCTCTAACACTGATGATCCACCTACAAATGTGAACTGACGTTCAAAATAAAACATTTGAAAACGGACCATTTTCCACATTTCTGAAGCATGACGTAATGGGGGGTGTTATCTCTTTTGTCGAAAATCAGCCGTTTTTGCTCGAACATTAAATGCCTCCAAATGGTATTTAATTAACTTCCCCGAGCCCCTGGAAGCATGAAAATCACTTTAAAACATGCTAATTTTAGCTCTAACACTGATGATCCCACCTACAAATGTGAACTGACGTTCAAAAATAAAACATTTGAAAACGGACCATTTTCCACATTTCTGAAGCATGACGTAATGGGGGGGTGTTATCTCTTTTGTCGAAAATCAGCCGTTTTTGCTCGAACATTAAATGCCTCCAAATGGTATTTAATTAACTTCCCGGGGTGAAGAAACCCTTTTTGAGAACTCAGAGTGAGTAAATTGGCCATTTTCATGCACTTTTAACCATTCCATAAATCTTGTGTTTTGGGCCCCTGGAAGCATGAAAATCACTTTAAACATGCTAATTTTAGCTCTAACACTGATGATCCACCTACAAATGTGAACTGACGTTCAAAAATAAAACATTTGAAAACGGACCATTTTCCACATTTCTGAAGCATGACGTAATGGGGGGGTGTTATCTCTTTTGTCGAAAATCAGCCGTTTTTGCTCGAACATTAAATGCCTCCAAATGGTATTTAATTAACTTCCCGGGGTGAAGAAACCCTTTTTGAGAACTCAGAGTGAGTAAATTGGCCATTTTCATGCACTTTTAACCATTCCATAAATCTTGTGTTTTGGGCCCCTGGAAGCATGAAAATCACTTTAAACATGCTAATTTTAGCTCTAACACTGATGATCCACCTACAAATGTGAACTGACGTTCAAAAATAAAACATTTGAAAACGGACCATTTTCCACATTTCTGAAGCATGACGTAATGGGGGGGTGTTATCTCTTTTGTCGAAAATCAGCCGTTTTTGCTCGAACATTAAATGCCTCCAAATGGTATTTAATTAACTTCCCGAGCCCCTGGAAGCATGAAAATCACTTTAAACATGCTAATTTTAGCTCTAACACTGATGATCCACCTACAAATGTGAACTGACGTTCAAAAATAAAACATTTGAAAACGGACCATTTTCCACATTTCTGAAGCATGACGTAATGGGGGGGTGTTATCTCTTTTGTCGAAAATCAGCCGTTTTTGCTCGGACATTAAATGCCTCCAAATGGTATTTTAATTAACTTCCCGGGGTGAAGAAACCCTTTTTGAGAACTCAGAGTGAGTAAATTGGCCATTTTCATGCACTTTTAACCATTCCATAAATCTTGTGTTTTGGGCCCCTGGAAGCATGAAAATCACTTTAAACATGCTAATTTTAGCTCTAACACTGATGATCCACCTACAAATGTGAACTGACGTTCAAAAATAAAACATTTGAAAACGGACCATTTTCCACATTTCTGAAGCATGACGTAATGGGGGGGTGTTATCTCTTTTGTCGAAAATCAGCCGTTTTTGCTCGAACATTAAATGCCTCCAAATGGTATTTAATTAACTTCCCGAGCCCCTGGAAGCATGAAAATCACTTTAAACATGCTAATTTTAGCTCTAACACTGATGATCCACCTACAAATGTGAACTGACGTTCAAAAATAAAACATTTGAAAACGGACCATTTTCCACATTTCTGAAGCATGACGTAATGGGGGGGTGTTATCTCTTTTGTCGAAAATCAGCCGTTTTTGCTCGAACATTAAATGCCTCCAAATGGTATTTAATTAACTTCCCGGGGTGAAGAAACCCTTTTTGAGAACTCAGAGTGAGTAAATTGGCCATTTTCATGCACTTTTAACCATTCCATAAATCTTGTGTTTTGGGCCCCTGGAAGCATGAAAATCACTTTAAACATGCTAATTTTAGCTCTAACACTGATGATCCACCTACAAATGTGAACTGACGTTCAAAAATAAAACATTTGAAAACGGACCATTTTCCACATTTCTGAAGCATGACGTAATGGGGGGGTGTTATCTCTTTTGTCGAAAATCAGCCGTTTTTGCTCGAACATTAAATGCCTCCAAATGGTATTTAATTAACTTCCCGAGCCCCTGGAAGCATGAAAATCACTTTAAACATGCTAATTTTAGCTCTAACACTGATGATCCACCTACAAATGTGAACTGACGTTCAAAAATAAAACATTTGAAAACGGACCATTTTCCACATTTCTGAAGCATGACGTAATGGGGGGGTGTTATCTCTTTTGTCGAAAATCAGCCGTTTTTGCTCGAACATTAAATGCCTCCAAATGGTATTTAATTAACTTCCCGGGGTGAAGAAACCCTTTTTGAGAACTCAGAGTGAGTAAATTGGCCATTTTCATGCACTTTTAACCATTCCATAAATCTTGTGTTTTGGGCCCCTGGAAGCATGAAAATCACTTTAAACATGCTAATTTTAGCTCTAACACTGATGATCCACCTACAAATGTGAACTGACGTTCAAAAATAAAACATTTGAAAACGGACCATTTTCCACATTTCTGAAGCATGACGTAATGGGGGGTGTTATCTCTTTTGTCGAAAATCAGCCGTTTTTGCTCGAACATTAAATGCCTCCAAATGGTATTTAATTAACTTCCCGGGGTGAAGAAACCCTTTTTGAGAACTCAGAGTGAGTAAATTGGCCATTTTCATGCACTTTTAACCATTCCATAAATCCTGTGTTTTGGGCCCCTGGAAGCATGAAAATCACTTTAAACATGCTAATTTTAGCTCTAACACTGATGATCCACCTACAAATGTGAACTGACGTTCAAAAATAAAACATTTGAAAACGGACCATTTTCCACATTTCTGAAGCATGACGTAATGGGGGGGTGTTATCTCTTTTGTCGAAAATCAGCCGTTTTTGCTCGAACATTAAATGCCTCCAAATGGTATTTAATTAACTTCCCGGGGTGAAGAAACCCTTTTTGAGAACTCAGAGTGAGTAAATTGGCCATTTTCATGCACTTTTAACCATTCCATAAATCTTGTGTTTTGGGCCCCTGGAAGCATGAAAATCACTTTAAACATGCTAATTTTAGCTCTAACACTGATGATCCACCTACAAATGTGAACTGACGTTCAAAAATAAAACATTTGAAAACGGACCATTTTCCACATTTCTGAAGCATGACGTAATGGGGGGGTGTTATCTCTTTTGTCGAAAATCAGCCGTTTTTGCTCGAACATTAAATGCCTCCAAATGGTATTTAATTAACTTCCCGAGCCCCTGGAAGCATGAAAATCACTTTAAACATGCTAATTTTAGCTCTAACACTGATGATCCACCTACAAATGTGAACTGACGTTCAAAAATAAAACATTTGAAAACGGACCATTTTCCACATTTCTGAAGCATGACGTAATGGGGGGGTGTTATCTCTTTTGTCGAAAATCAGCCGTTTTTGCTCGAACATTAAATGCCTCCAAATGGTATTTAATTAACTTCCCGAGCCCCTTGGAAGCATGAAAATCACTTTAAACATGCTAATTTTAGCTCTAACACTGATGATCCACCTACAAATGTGAACTGACGTTCAAAAATAAAACATTTGAAAACGGACCATTTTCCACATTTCTGAAGCATGACGTAATGGGGGGGTGTTATCTCTTTTGTCGAAAATCAGCCGTTTTTGCTCGAACATTAAATGCCTCCAAATGGTATTTAATTAACTTCCCGAGCCCCTGGAAGCATGAAAATCACTTTAAACATGCTAATTTTAGCTCTAACACTGATGATCCACCTACAAATGTGAACTGATGTTCAAAAATAAAACATTTGAAAACGGACCATTTTCCACATTTCTGAAGCATGACGTAATGGGGGGGTGTTATCTCTTCTGTCGAAAATCAGCCGTTTTTGCTCGAACATTAAATGCCTCCAAATGGTATTTAATTAACTTCCCAAGCCCCTGGAAGCATGAAAATCACTTTAAACATGCTAATTTTAGCTCTAACACTGATGATCCACCTACAAATGTGAACTGACGTTCAAAAATAAAACATTTGAAAACGGACCATTTTCCACATTTCTGAAGCATGACGTAATGGGGGGGTGTTATCTCTTTTGTCGAAAATCAGCCGTTTTTGCTCGAACATTAAATGCCTCCAAATGGTATTTAATTAACTTCCCGGGGTGAAGAAACCCTTTTTGAGAACTCAGAGTGAGTAAATTGGCCATTTTCATGCACTTTTAACCATTCCATAAATCTTGTGTTTTGGGCCCCTGGAAGCATGAAAATCACTTTGAACATGCTAATTTTAGCTCTAACACTGATGATCCACCTACAAATGTGAACTGACGTTCAAAAATAAAACATTTGAAAACGGACCATTTTCCACATTTCTGAAGCATGACGTAATGGGGGGGTGTTATCTCTTTTGTCGAAAATCAGCCGTTTTTGCTCGAACATTAAATGCCTCCAAATGGTATTTAATTAACTTCCCGAGCCCCTGGAAGCATGAAAATCACTTTAAACATGCTAATTTTAGCTCTAACACTGATGATCCACCTACAAATGTGAACTGACGTTCAAAAATAAAACATTTGAAAACGGACCATTTTCCACATTTCTGAAGCATGACGTAATGGGGGGGTGTTATCTCTTTTGTCGAAAATCAGCCGTTTTTGCTCGAACATTAAATGCCTCCAAATGGTATTTAATTAACTTCCCGAGCCCCTTGGAAGCATGAAAATCACTTTAAACATGCTAATTTTAGCTCTAACACTGATGATCCACCTACAAATGTGAACTGACGTTCAAAAATAAAACATTTGAAAACGGACCATTTTCCACATTTCTGAAGCATGACGTAATGGGGGGGTGTTATCTCTTTTGTCGAAAATCAGCCGTTTTTGCTCGAACATTAAATGCCTCCAAATGGTATTTAATTAACTTCCCGAGCCCCTGGAAGCATGAAAATCACTTTAAACATGCTAATTTTAGCTCTAACACTGATGATCCACCTACAAATGTGAACTGATGTTCAAAAATAAAACATTTGAAAACGGACCATTTTCCACATTTCTGAAGCATGACGTAATGGGGGGGTGTTATCTCTTTTGTCGAAAATCAGCCGTTTTTGCTCGAACATTAAATGCCTCCAAATGGTATTTAATTAACTTCCCGGGGTGAAGAAACCCTTTTTGAGAACTCAGAGTGAGTAAATTGGCCATTTTCATGCACTTTTAACCATTCCATAAATCTTGTGTTTTGGGCCCCTGGAAGCATGAAAATCACTTTAAACATGCTAATTTTAGCTCTAACACTGATGATCCACCTACAAATGTGAACTGACGTTCAAAAATAAAACATTTGAAAACGGACCATTTTCCACATTTCTGAAGCATGACGTAATGGGGGGGTGTTATCTCTTTTGTCGAAAATCAGCCGTTTTTGCTCGAACATTAAATGCCTCCAAATGGTATTTAATTAACTTCCCGAGCCCCTGGAAGCATGAAAATCACTTTAAACATGCTAATTTTAGCTCTAACACTGATGATCCACCTACAAATGTGAACAGACGTTCAAAAATAAAACATTTGAAAACGGACCATTTTCCACATTTCTGAAGCATGACGTAATGGGGGGGTGTTATCTCTTTTGTCGAAAATCAGCCGTTTTTGCTCGAACATTAAATGCCTCCAAATGGTATTTAATTAATTCCCGAGCCCCTGGAAGCATGAAAATCACTTTAAACATGCTAATTTTAGCTCTAACACTGATGATCCACCTACAAATGTGAACTGACGTTCAAAAATAAAACATTTGAAAACGGACCATTTTCCACGTTTCTGAAGCATGACGTAATGGGGGGGTGTTATCTCTTTTGTCGAAAATCAGCCGTTTTTGCTCGAACATTAAATGCCTCCAAATGGTATTTAATTAACTTCCCGAGCCCCTGGAAGCATGAAAATCACTTTAAACATGCTAATTTTAGCTCTAACACTGATGATCCACCTACAAATGTGAACTGACGTTCAAAAATAAAACATTTGAAAACGGACCATTTTCCACATTTCTGAAGCATGACGTAATGGGGGGGTGTTATCTCTTTTGTCGAAAATCAGCCGTTTTTGCTCGAACATTAAATGCCTCCAAATGGTATTTAATTAACTTCCCGGGGTGAAGAAACCCTTTTTGAGAACTCAGAGTGAGTAAATTGGCCATTTTCATGCACTTTTAACCATTCCATAAATCTTGTGTTTTGGGCCCCTGGAAGCATGAAAATCACTTTAAACATGCTAATTTTAGCTCTAACACTGATGATCCACCTACAAATGTGAACTGACGTTCAAAAATAAAACATTTGAAAACGGACCATTTTCCACATTTCTGAAGCATGACGTAATGGGGGGGTGTTATCTCTTTTGTCGAAAATCAGCCGTTTTTGCTCGAACATTAAATGCCTCCAAATGGTATTTAATTAACTTCCCGAGCCCCTGGAAGCATGAAAATCACTTTAAACATGCTAATTTTAGCTCTAACACTGATGATCCACCTACAAATGTGAACTGACGTTCAAAAATAAAACATTTGAAAACGGACCATTTTCCACATTTCTGAAGCATGACGTAATGGGGGGGTGTTATCTCTTTTGTCGAAAATCAGCCGTTTTTGCTCGAACATTAAATGCCTCCAAATGGTATTTAATTAACTTCCCGAGCCCCTGGAAGCATGAAAATCACTTTAAACATGCTAATTTTAGCTCTAACACTGATGATCCACCTACAAATGTGAACTGACGTTCAAAAATAAAACATTTGAAAACGGACCATTTTCCACATTTCTGAAGCATGACGTAATGGGGGGTGTTATCTCTTTTGTCGAAAATCAGCCGTTTTTGCTCGAACATTAAATGCCTCCAAATGGTATTTAATTAACTTCCCGAGCCCCTGGAAGCATGAAAATCACTTTAAACATGCTAATTTTAGCTCTAACACTGATGATCCACCTACAAATGTGAACTGACGTTCAAAAATAAAACATTTGAAAACGGACCATTTTCCACATTTCTGAAGCATGACGTAATGGGGGGGTGTTATCTCTTTTGTCGAAAATCAGCCGTTTTTGCTCGAACATTAAATGCCTCCAAATGGTATTTAATTAACTTCCCGGGGTGAAGAAACCCTTTTTGAGAACTCAGAGTGAGTAAATTGGCCATTTTCATGCACTTTTAACCATTCCATAAATCTTGTGTTTTGGGCCCCTGGAAGCATGAAAATCACTTTAAACATGCTAATTTTAGCTCTAACACTGATGATCCACCTACAAATGTGAACTGACGTTCAAAAATAAAACATTTGAAAACGGACCATTTTCCACATTTCTGAAGCATGACGTAATGGGGGGGTGTTATCTCTTTTGTCGAAAATCAGCCGTTTTTGCTCGAACATTAAATGCCTCCAAATGGTATTTAATTAACTTCCCGGGGTGAAGAAACCCTTTTTGAGAACTCAGAGTGAGTAAATTGGCCATTTTCATGCACTTTTAACCATTCCATAAATCTTGTGTTTTGGGCCCCTGGAAGCATGAAAATCACTTTAAACATGCTAATTTTAGCTCTAACACTGATGATCCACCTACAAATGTGAACTGACGTTCAAAAATAAAACATTTGAAAACGGACCATTTTCCACATTTCTGAAGCATGACGTAATGGGGGGGTGTTATCTCTTTTGTCGAAAATCAGCCGTTTTTGCTCGAACATTAAATGCCTCCAAATGGTATTTAATTAACTTCCCGAGCCCCTGGAAGCATGAAAATCACTTTAAACATGCTAATTTTAGCTCTAACACTGATGATCCACCTACAAATGTGAACTGACGTTCAAAAATAAAACATTTGAAAACGGACCATTTTCCACATTTCTGAAGCATGACGTAATGGGGGGGTGTTATCTCTTTTGTCGAAAATCAGCCGTTTTTGCTCGGACATTAAATGCCTCCAAATGGTATTTAATTAACTTCCCGGGGTGAAGAAACCCTTTTTGAGAACTCAGAGTGAGTAAATTGGCCATTTTCATGCACTTTTAACCATTCCATAAATCTTGTGTTTTGGGCCCCTGGAAGCATGAAAATCACTTTAAACATGCTAATTTTAGCTCTAACACTGATGATCCACCTACAAATGTGAACTGACGTTCAAAAATAAAACATTTGAAAACGGACCATTTTCCACATTTCTGAAGCATGACGTAATGGGGGGGTGTTATCTCTTTTGTCGAAAATCAGCCGTTTTTGCTCGAACATTAAATGCCTCCAAATGGTATTTAATTAACTTCCCGAGCCCCTGGAAGCATGAAAATCACTTTAAACATGCTAATTTTAGCTCTAACACTGATGATCCACCTACAAATGTGAACTGACGTTCAAAAATAAAACATTTGAAAACGGACCATTTTCCACATTTCTGAAGCATGACGTAATGGGGGGGTGTTATCTCTTTTGTCGAAAATCAGCCGTTTTTGCTCGAACATTAAATGCCTCCAAATGGTATTTAATTAACTTCCCGGGGTGAAGAAACCCTTTTTGAGAACTCAGAGTGAGTAAATTGGCCATTTTCATGCACTTTTAACCATTCCATAAATCTTGTGTTTTGGGCCCCTGGAAGCATGAAAATCACTTTAAACATGCTAATTTTAGCTCTAACACTGATGATCCACCTACAAATGTGAACTGACGTTCAAAAATAAAACATTTGAAAACGGACCATTTTCCACATTTCTGAAGCATGACGTAATGGGGGGTGTTATCTCTTTTGTCGAAAATCAGCCGTTTTTGCTCGAACATTAAATGCCTCCAAATGGTATTTAATTAACTTCCCGGGGTGAAGAAACCCTTTTTGAGAACTCAGAGTGAGTAAATTGGCCATTTTCATGCACTTTTAACCATTCCATAAATCCTGTGTTTTGGGCCCCTGGAAGCATGAAAATCACTTTAAACATGCTAATTTTAGCTCTAACACTGATGATCCACCTACAAATGTGAACTGACGTTCAAAAATAAAACATTTGAAAACGGACCATTTTCCACATTTCTGAAGCATGACGTAATGGGGGGGTGTTATCTCTTTTGTCGAAAATCAGCCGTTTTTGCTCGAACATTAAATGCCTCCAAATGGTATTTAATTAACTTCCCGGGGTGAAGAAACCCTTTTTGAGAACTCAGAGTGAGTAAATTGGCCATTTTCATGCACTTTTAACCATTCCATAAATCTTGTGTTTTGGGCCCCTGGAAGCATGAAAATCACTTTAAACATGCTAATTTTAGCTCTAACACTGATGATCCACCTACAAATGTGAACTGACGTTCAAAAATAAAACATTTGAAAACGGACCATTTTCCACATTTCTGAAGCATGACGTAATGGGGGGGTGTTATCTCTTTTGTCGAAAATCAGCCGTTTTTGCTCGAACATTAAATGCCTCCAAATGGTATTTAATTAACTTCCCGAGCCCCTGGAAGCATGAAAATCACTTTAAACATGCTAATTTTAGCTCTAACACTGATGATCCACCTACAAATGTGAACTGACGTTCAAAAATAAAACATTTGAAAACGGACCATTTTCCACATTTCTGAAGCGTGACGTAATGGGGGGGTGTTATCTCTTTTGTCGAAAATCAGCCGTTTTTGCTCGAACATTAAATGCCTCCAAATGGTATTTAATTAACTTCCCGAGCCCCTTGGAAGCATGAAAATCACTTTAAACATGCTAATTTTAGCTCTAACACTGATGATCCACCTACAAATGTGAACTGACGTTCAAAAATAAAACATTTGAAAACGGACCATTTTCCACATTTCTGAAGCATGACGTAATGGGGGGGTGTTATCTCTTTTGTCGAAAATCAGCCGTTTTTGCTCGAACATTAAATGCCTCCAAATGGTATTTAATTAACTTCCCGAGCCCCTGGAAGCATGAAAATCACTTTAAACATGCTAATTTTAGCTCTAACACTGATGATCCACCTACAAATGTGAACTGATGTTCAAAAATAAAACATTTGAAAACGGACCATTTTCCACATTTCTGAAGCATGACGTAATGGGGGGGTGTTATCTCTTTTGTCGAAAATCAGCCGTTTTTGCTCGAACATTAAATGCCTCCAAATGGTATTTAATTAACTTCCCAAGCCCCTGGAAGCATGAAAATCACTTTAAACATGCTAATTTTAGCTCTAACACTGATGATCCACCTACAAATGTGAACTGACGTTCAAAAATAAAACATTTGAAAACGGACCATTTTCCACATTTCTGAAGCATGACGCAATGGGGGGGGTGTTATCTCTTTTGTCGAATATCAGCCGTTTTTGCTCGAACATTAAATGCCTCCAAATGGTATTTAATTAACTTCCCGGGGTGAAGAAACCCTTTTTGAGAACTCAGAGTGAGTAAATTGGCCATTTTCATGCACTTTTAACCATTCCATAAATCTTGTGTTTTGGGCCCCTGGAAGCATGAAAATCACTTTAAACATGCTAATTTTAGCTCTAACACTGATGATCCACCTACAAATGTGAACTGACGTTCAAAAATAAAACATTTGAAAACGGACCATTTTCCACATTTCTGAAGCATGACGTAATGGGGGGGTGTTATCTCTTTTGTCGAAAATCAGCCGTTTTTGCTCGAACATTAAATGCCTCCAAATGGTATTTAATTAACTTCCCGGGGTGAAGAAACCCTTTTTGAGAACTCAGACTGAGTAAATTGGCCATTTTCATGCACTTTTAACCATTCCATAAATCTTGTGTTTTGGGCCCCTGGAAGCATGAAAATCACTTTAAACATGCTAATTTTAGCTCTAACACTGATGATCCACCTACAAATGTGAACTGACGTTCAAAAATAAAACATTTGAAAACGGACCATTTTCCACATTTCTGAAGCATGACGTAATGGGGGGGTGTTATCTCTTTTGTCGAAAATCAGCCGTTTTTGCTCGAACATTAAATGCCTCCAAATGGTATTTAATTAACTTCCCGAGCCCCTGGAAGCATGAAAATCACTTTAAACATGCTAATTTTAGCTCTAACACTGATGATCCACCTACAAATGTGAACTGACGTTCAAAAATAAAACATTTGAAAACGGACCATTTTCCACATTTCTGAAGCATGACGTAATGGGGGGGTGTTATCTCTTTTGTCGAAAATCAGCCGTTTTTGCTCGAACATTAAATGCCTCCAAATGGTATTTAATTAACTTCCCGGGGTGAAGAAACCCTTTTTGAGAACTCAGAGTGAGTAAATTGGCCATTTTCATGCACTTTTAACCATTCCATAAATCTTGTGTTTTGGGCCCCTGGAAGCATGAAAATCACTTTAAACATGCTAATTTTAGCTCTAACACTGATGATCCACCTACAAATGTGAACTGACGTTCAAAAATAAAACATTTGAAAACGGACCATTTTCCACATTTCTGAAGCATGACGTAATGGGGGGGTGTTATCTCTTTTGTCGAAAATCAGCCGTTTTTGCTCGAACATTAAATGCCTCCAAATGGTATTTAATTAACTTCCCGAGCCCCTGGAAGCATGAAAATCACTTTAAACATGCTAATTTTAGCTCTAACACTGATGATCCACCTACAAATGTGAACTGACGTTCAAAAATAAAACATTTGAAAACGGACCATTTTCCACATTTCTGAAGCATGACGTAATGGGGGGGTGTTATCTCTTTTGTCGAAAATCAGCCGTTTTTGCTCGAACATTAAATGCCTCCAAATGGTATTTAATTAACTTCCCGAGCCCCTGGAAGCATGAAAATCACTTTAAACATGCTAATTTTAGCTCTAACACTGATGATCCACCTACAAATGTGAACTGACGTTCAAAAATAAAACATTTGAAAACGGACCATTTTCCACATTTCTGAAGCATGACGTAATGGGGGGGTGTTATCTCTTTTGTCGAAAATCAGCCGTTTTTGCTCGAACATTAAATGCCTCCAAATGGTATTTAATTAACTTCCCGGGGTGAAGAAACCCTTTTTGAGAACTCAGAGTGAGTAAATTGGCCATTTTCATGCACTTTTAACCATTCCATAAATCTTGTGTTTTGGGCCCCTGGAAGCATGAAAATCACTTTAAACATGCTAATTTTAGCTCTAACACTGATGATCCACCTACAAATGTGAACTGACGTTCAAAAATAAAACATTTGAAAACGGACCATTTTCCACATTTCTGAAGCATGACGTAATGGGGGGGTGTTATCTCTTTTGTCGAAAATCAGCCGTTTTTGCTCGAACATTAAATGCCTCCAAATGGTATTTAATTAACTTCCCGAGCCCCTGGAAGCATGAAAATCACTTTAAACATGCTAATTTTAGCTCTAACACTGATGATCCACCTACAAATGTGAACTGACGTTCAAAAATAAAACATTTGAAAACGGACCATTTTCCACATTTCTGAAGCATGACGTAATGGGGGGGTGTTATCTCTTTTGTCGAAAATCAGCCGTTTTTGCTCGAACATTAAATGCCTCCAAATGGTATTTAATTAATTCCCGAGCCCCTGGAAGCATGAAAATCACTTTAAACATGCTAATTTTAGCTCTAACACTGATGATCCACCTACAAATGTGAACTGACGTTCAAAAATAAAACATTTGAAAACGGACCATTTTCCACGTTTCTGAAGCATGACGTAATGGGGGGGTGTTATCTCTTTTGTCGAAAATCAGCCGTTTTTGCTCGAACATTAAATGCCTCCAAATGGTATTTAATTAACTTCCCGAGCCTCTGGAAGCATGAAAATCACTTTAAACATGCTAATTTTAGCTCTAACACTGATGATCCACCTACAAATGTGAACTGACGTTCAAAAATAAAACATTTGAAAACGGACCATTTTCCACATTTCTGAAGCATGACGTAATGGGGGGGTGTTATCTCTTTTGTCGAAAATCAGCCGTTTTTGCTCGAACATTAAATGCCTCCAAATGGTATTTAATTAACTTCCCGGGGTGAAGAAACCCTTTTTGAGAACTCAGAGTGAGTAAATTGGCCATTTTCATGCACTTTTAACCATTCCATAAATCTTGTGTTTTGGGCCCCTGGAAGCATGAAAATCACTTTAAACATGCTAATTTTAGCTCTAACACTGATGATCCACCTACAAATGTGAACTGACGTTCAAAAATAAAACATTTGAAAACGGACCATTTTCCACATTTCTGAAGGAACATTAAATGCCTCCAAATGGTATTTAATTAACTTCCCGAGCCCCTGGAAGCATGAAAATCACTTTAAACATGCTAATTTTAGCTCTAACACTGATGATCCACCTACAAATGTGAACTGACGTTCAAAAATAAAACATTTGAAAACGGACCATTTTCCACATTTCTGAAGCATGACGTAATGGGGGGGTGTTATCTCTTTTGTCGAAAATCAGCCGTTTTTGCTCGAACATTAAATGCCTCCAAATGGTATTTAATTAACTTCCCGAGCCCCTGGAAGCATGAAAATCACTTTAAACATGCTAATTTTAGCTCTAACACTGATGATCCACCTACAAATGTGAACTGACGTTCAAAAATAAAACATTTGAAAACGGACCATTTTCCACATTTCTGAAGCATGACGTAATGGGGGGTGTTATCTCTTTTGTCGAAAATCAGCCGTTTTTGCTCGAACATTAAATGCCTCCAAATGGTATTTAATTAACTTCCCGAGCCCCTGGAAGCATGAAAATCACTTTAAACATGCTAATTTTAGCTCTAACACTGATGATCCACCTACAAATGTGAACTGACGTTCAAAAATAAAACATTTGAAAACGGACCATTTTCCACATTTCTGAAGCATGACGTAATGGGGGGGTGTTATCTCTTTTGTCGAAAATCAGCCGTTTTTGCTCGAACATTAAATGCCTCCAAATGGTATTTAATTAACTTCCCGGGGTGAAGAAACCCTTTTTGAGAACTCAGAGTGAGTAAATTGGCCATTTTCATGCACTTTTAACCATTCCATAAATCTTGTGTTTTGGGCCCCTGGAAGCATGAAAATCACTTTAAACATGCTAATTTTAGCTCTAACACTGATGATCCACCTACAAATGTGAACTGACGTTCAAAAATAAAACATTTGAAAACGGACCATTTTCCACATTTCTGAAGCATGACGTAATGGGGGGGTGTTATCTCTTTTGTCGAAAATCAGCCGTTTTTGCTCGAACATTAAATGCCTCCAAATGGTATTTAATTAACTTCCCGGGGTGAAGAAACCCTTTTTGAGAACTCAGAGTGAGTAAATTGGCCATTTTCATGCACTTTTAACCATTCCATAAATCTTGTGTTTTGGGCCCCTGGAAGCATGAAAATCACTTTAAACATGCTAATTTTAGCTCTAACACTGATGATCCACCTACAAATGTGAACTGACGTTCAAAAATAAAACATTTGAAAACGGACCATTTTCCACATTTCTGAAGCATGACGTAATGGGGGGGTGTTATCTCTTTTGTCGAAAATCAGCCGTTTTTGCTCGAACATTAAATGCCTCCAAATGGTATTTAATTAACTTCCCGAGCCCCTGGAAGCATGAAAATCACTTTAAACATGCTAATTTTAGCTCTAACACTGATGATCCACCTACAAATGTGAACTGACGTTCAAAAATAAAACATTTGAAAACGGACCATTTTCCACATTTCTGAAGCATGACGTAATGGGGGGGTGTTATCTCTTTTGTCGAAAATCAGCCGTTTTTGCTCGAACATTAAATGCCTCCAAATGGTATTTAATTAACTTCCCGGGGTGAAGAAACCCTTTTTGAGAACTCAGAGTGAGTAAATTGGCCATTTTCATGCACTTTTAACCATTCCATAAATCTTGTGTTTTGGGCCCCTGGAAGCATCAAAATCACTTTAAACATGCTAATTTTAGCTCTAACACTGATGATCCACCTACAAATGTGAACTGACGTTCAAAAATAAAACATTTGAAAACGGACCATTTTCCACATTTCTGAAGCATGACGTAATGGGGGGGTGTTATCTCTTTTGTCGAAAATCAGCCGTTTTTGCTCGAACATTAAATGCCTCCAAATGGTATTTAATTAACTTCCAGAGCCCCTGGAAGCATGAAAATCACTTTAAACATGCTAATTTTAGCTCTAACACTGATGATCCACCTACAAATGTGAACTGACGTTCAAAAATAAAACATTTGAAAACGGACCATTTTCCACATTTCTGAAGCATGACGTAATGGGGGGGTGTTATCTCTTTTGTCGAAAATCAGCCGTTTTTGCTCGAACATTAAATGCCTCCAAATGGTATTTAATTAACTTCCCGAGCCCCTGGAAGCATGAAAATCACTTTAAACATGCTAATTTTAGCTCTAACACTGATGATCCACCTACAAATGTGAACTGACGTTCAAAAATAAAACATTTGAAAACGGACCATTTTCCACATTTCTGAAGCATGACGTAATGGGGGGGTGTTATCTCTTTTGTCGAAAATCAGCCGTTTTTGCTCGAACATTAAATGCCTCCAAATGGTATTTAATTAACTTCCCGGGGTGAAGAAACCCTTTTTGAGAACTCAGAGTGAGTAAATTGGCCATTTTCATGCACTTTTAACCATTCCATAAATCTTGTGTTTTGGGCCCCTGGAAGCATGAAAATCACTTTAAACATGCTAATTTTAGCTCTAACACTGATGATCCACCTACAAATGTGAACTGACGTTCAAAAATAAAACATTTGAAAACGGACCATTTTCCACATTTCTGAAGCATGACGTAATGGGGGGGTGTTATCTCTTTTGTCGAAAATCAGCCGTTTTTGCTCGAACATTAAATGCCTCCAAATGGTATTTAATTAACTTCCCGAGCCCCTGGAAGCATGAAAATCACTTTAAACATGCTAATTTTAGCTCTAACACTGATGATCCACCTACAAATGTGAACTGACGTTCAAAAATAAAACATTTGAAAACGGACCATTTTCCACATTTCTGAAGCATGACGTAATGGGGGGGTGTTATCTCTTTTGTCGAAAATCAGCCGTTTTTGCTCGAACATTAAATGCCTCCAAATGGTATTTAATTAACTTCCCGAGCCCCTGGAAGCATGAAAATCACTTTAAACATGCTAATTTTAGCTCTAACACTGATGATCCACCTACAAATGTGAACTGACGTTCAAAAATAAAACATTTGAAAACGGACCATTTTCCACATTTCTGAAGCATGACGTAATGGGGGGGTGTTATCTCTTTTGTCGAAAATCAGCCGTTTTTGCTCGAACATTAAATGCCTCCAAATGGTATTTAATTAACTTCCCGGGGTGAAGAAACCCTTTTTGAGAACTCAGAGTGAGTAAATTGGCCATTTTCATGCACTTTTAACCATTCCATAAATCTTGTGTTTTGGGCCCCTGGAAGCATGAAAATCACTTTAAACATGCTAATTTTAGCTCTAACACTGATGATCCACCTACAAATGTGAACTGACGTTCAAAAATAAAACATTTGAAAACGGACCATTTTCCACATTTCTGAAGCATGACGTAATGGGGGGGTGTTATCTCTTTTGTCGAAAATCAGCCGTTTTTGCTCGAACATTAAATGCCTCCAAATGGTATTTAATTAACTTCCCGAGCCCCTGGAAGCATGAAAATCACTTTAAACATGCTAATTTTAGCTCTAACACTGATGATCCACCTACAAATGTGAACTGACGTTCAAAAATAAAACATTTGAAAACGGACCATTTTCCACATTTCTGAAGCATGACGTAATGGGGGGGTGTTATCTCTTTTGTCGAAAATCAGCCGTTTTTGCTCGAACATTAAATGCCTCCAAATGGTATTTAATTAACTTCCCGAGCCCCTGGAAGCATGAAAATCACTTTAAACATGCTAATTTTAGCTCTAACACTGATGATCCACCTACAAATGTGAAGTGACGTTCAAAAATAAAACATTTGAAAACGGACCATTTTCCACATTTCTGAAGCATGACGTAATGGGGGGGTGTTATCTCTTTTGTCGAAAATCAGCCGTTTTTGCTCGAACATTAAATGCCTCCAAATGGTATTTAATTAACTTCCCGAGCCCCTGGAAGCATGAAAATCACTTTAAACATGCTAATTTTAGCTCTAACACTGATGATGCACCTACAAATGTGAACTGACGTTCAAAAATAAAACATTTGAAAACGGACCATTTTCCACATTTCTGAAGCATGACGTAATGGGGGGGTGTTATCTCTTTTGTCGAAAATCAGCCGTTTTTGCTCGAACATTAAATGCCTCCAAATGGTATTTAATTAACTTCCCGAGCCCCTGGAAGCATGAAAATCACTTTAAACATGCTAATTTTAGCTCTAACACTGATGATCCACCTACAAATGTGAACTGACGTTCAAAAATAAAACATTTGAAAACGGACCATTTTCCACATTTCTGAAGCATGACGTAATGGGGGGGTGTTATCTCTTTTGTCGAAAATCAGCCGTTTTTGCTCGAACATTAAATGCCTCCAAATGGTATTTAATTAACTTCCCGGGGTGAAGAAACCCTTTTTGAGAACTCAGAGTGAGTAAATTGGCCATTTTCATGCACTTTTAACCATTCCATAAATCTTGTGTTTTGGGCCCCTGGAAGCATGAAAATCACTTTAAACATGCTAATTTTAGCTCTAACACTGATGATCCACCTACAAATGTGAACTGACGTTCAAAAATAAAACATTTGAAAACGGACCATTTTCCACATTTCTGAAGCATGACGTAATGGGGGGGTGTTATCTCTTTTGTCGAAAATCAGCCGTTTTTGCTCGAACATTAAATGCCTCCAAATGGTATTTAATTAACTTCCCGAGCCCCTGGAAGCATGAAAATCACTTTAAACATGCTAATTTTAGCTCTAACACTGATGATCCACCTACAAATGTGAACTGACGTTCAAAAATAAAACATTTGAAAACGGACCATTTTCCACATTTCTGAAGCATGACGTAATGGGGGGGTGTTATCTCTTTTGTCGAAAATCAGCCGTTTTTGCTCGAACATTAAATGCCTCCAAATGGTATTTAATTAACTTCCCGGGGTGAAGAAACCCTTTTTGAGAACTCAGAGTGAGTAAATTGGCCATTTTCATGCACTTTTAACCATTCCATAAATCTTGTGTTTTGGGCCCCTGGAAGCATGAAAATCACTTTAAACATGCTAATTTTAGCTCTAACACTGATGATCCACCTACAAATGTGAACTGACGTTCAAAAATAAAACATTTGAAAACGGACCATTTTCCACATTTCTGAAGCATGACGTAATGGGGGGGTGTTATCTCTTTTGTCGAAAATCAGCCGTTTTTGCTCGAACATTAAATGCCTCCAAATGGTATTTAATTAACTTCCCGGGGTTAAGAAACCCTTTTTGAGAACTCAGAGTGAGTAAATTGGCCATTTTCATGCACTTTTAACCATTCCATAAATCTTGTGTTTTGGGCCCCTGGAAGCATGAAAATCACTTTAAACATGCTAATTTTAGCTCTAACACTGATGATCCACCTACAAATGTGAACTGACGTTCAAAAATAAAACATTTGAAAACGGACCATTTTCCACATTTCTGAAGCATGACGTAATGGGGGGGTGTTATCTCTTTTGTCGAAAATCAGCCGTTTTTGCTCGAACATTAAATGCCTCCAAATGGTATTTAATTAACTTCCCGGGGTGAAGAAACCCTTTTTGAGAACTCAGAGTGAGTAAATTGGCCATTTTCATGCACTTTTAACCATTCCATAAATCTTGTGTTTTGGGCCCCTGGAAGCATGAAAATCACTTTAAACATGCTAATTTTAGCTCTAACACTGATGATCCACCTACAAATGTGAACTGACGTTCAAAAATAAAACATTTGAAAACGGACCATTTTCCACATTTCTGAAGCATGACGTAATGGGGGGGTGTTATCTCTTTTGTCGAAAATCAGCCGTTTTTGCTCGAACATTAAATGCCTCCAAATGGTATTTAATTAACTTCCCGAGCCCCTGGAAGCATGAAAATCACTTTAAACATGCTAATTTTAGCTCTAACACTGATGATCCACCTACAAATGTGAACTGACGTTCAAAAATAAAACATTTGAAAACGGACCATTTTCCACATTTCTGAAGCATGACGTAATGGGGGGGTGTTATCTCTTTTGTCGAAAATCAGCCGTTTTTGCTCGAACATTAAATGCCTCCAAATGGTATTTAATTAACTTCCTGAGCCCCTGGAAGCATGAAAATCACTTTAAACATGCTAATTTTAGCTCTAACACTGATGATCCACCTACAAATGTGAACTGACGTTCAAAAATAAAACATTTGAAAACGGACCATTTTCCACATTTCTGAAGCATGACGTAATGGGGGGGTGTTATCTCTTTTGTCGAAAATCAGCCGTTTTTGCTCGAACATTAAATGCCTCCAAATGGTATTTAATTAACTTCCCGAGCCCCTGGAAGCATGAAAATCACTTTAAACATGCTAATTTTAGCTCTAACACTGATGATCCACCTACAAATGTGAACTGACGTTCAAAAATAAAACATTTGAAAACGGACCATTTTCCACATTTCTGAAGCATGACGTAATGGGGGGGTGTTATCTCTTTTGTCGAAAATCAGCCGTTTTTGCTCGAACATTAAATGCCTCCAAATGGTATTTAATTAACTTCCCGAGCCCCTGGAAGCATGAAAATCACTTTAAACATGCTAATTTTAGCTCTAACACTGATGATCCACCTACAAATGTGAACTGACGTTCAAAAATAAAACATTTGAAAACGGACCATTTTCCACATTTCTGAAGCATGACGTAATGGGGGGGTGTTATCTCTTTTGTCGAAAATCAGCCGTTTTTGCTCGAACATTAAATGCCTCCAAATGGTATTTAATTAACTTCCCGAGCCCCTGGAAGCATGAAAATCACTTTAAACATGCTAATTTTAGCTCTAACACTGATGATCCACCTACAAATGTGAACTGACGTTCAAAAATAAAACATTTGAAAACGGACCATTTTCCACATTTCTGAAGCATGACGTAATGGGGGGGTGTTATCTCTTTTGTCGAAAATCAGCCGTTTTTGCTCGAACATTAAATGCCTCCAAATGGTATTTAATTAACTTCCTGAGCCCCTGGAAGCATGAAAATCACTTTAAACATGCTAATTTTAGCTCTAACACTGATGATCCACCTACAAATGTGAACTGACGTTCAAAAATAAAACATTTGAAAACGGACCATTTTCCACATTTCTGAAGCATGACGTAATGGGGGGGTGTTATCTCTTTTGTCGAAAATCAGCCGTTTTTGCTCGAACATTAAATGCCTCCAAATGGTATTTAATTAACTTCCCGAGCCCCTGGAAGCATGAAAATCACTTTAAACATGCTAATTTTAGCTCTAACACTGATGATCCACCTACAAATGTGAACTGACGTTCAAAAATAAAACATTTGAAAACGGACCATTTTCCACATTTCTGAAGCATGACGTAATGGGGGGGTGTTATCTCTTTTGTCGAAAATCAGCCGTTTTTGCTCGAACATTAAATGCCTCCAAATGGTATTTAATTAACTTCCCGAGCCCCTGGAAGCATGAAAATCACTTTAAACATGCTAATTTTAGCTCTAACACTGATGATCCACCTACAAATGTGAACTGACGTTCAAAAATATAACATTTGAAAACGGACCATTTTCTACATTTCTGAAGCATGACGTAATGGGGGGGTGTTATCTCTTTTGTCGAAAATCAGCCGTTTTTGCTCGAACATTAAATGCCTCCAAATGGTATTTAATTAACTTCCCGAGCCCCTGGAAGCATGAAAATCACTTTAAACATGCTAATTTTAGCTCTAACACTGATGATCCACCTACAAATGTGAACTGACGTTCAAAAATAAAACATTTGAAAACGGACCATTTTCCACATTTCTGAAGCATGACGTAATGGGGGGGTGTTATCTCTTTTGTCGAAAATCAGCCGTTTTTGATCGAACATTAAATGCCTCCAAATGGTATTTAATTAACTTCCCGAGCCCCTGGAAGCATGAAAATCACTTTAAACATGCTAATTTTAGCTCTAACACTGATGATCCACCTACAAATGTGAACTGACGTTCAAAAATAAAACATTTGAAAACGGACCATTTTCCACATTTCTGAAGTATGACGTAATGGGGGGGTGTTATCTCTTTTGTCGAAAATCAGCCGTTTTTGCTCGAACATTAAATGCCTCCAAATGGTATTTAATTAACTTCCCGGGGTGAAGAAACCCTTTTTGAGAACTCAGAGTGAGTAAATTGGCCATTTTCATGCACTTTTAACCATTCCATAAATCTTGTGTTTTGGGCCCCTGGAAGCATGAAAATCACTTTAAACATGCTAATTTTAGCTCTAACACTGATGATCCACCTACAAATGTGAACTGACGTTCAAAAATAAAACATTTGAAAACGGACCATTTTCCACATTTCTGAAGCATGACGTAATGGGGGGGTGTTATCTCTTTTGTCGAAAATCAGCCGTTTTTGCTCGAACATTAAATGCCTCCAAATGGTATTTAATTAACTTCCCGAGCCCCTGGAAGCATGAAAATCACTTTAAACATGCTAATTTTAGCTCTAACACTGATGATCCACCTACAAATGTGAACTGACGTTCAAAAATAAAACATTTGAAAACGGACCATTTTCCACATTTCTGAAGCATGACGTAATGGGGGGGTGTTATCTCTTTTGTCGAAAATCAGCCGTTTTTGCTCGAACATTAAATGCCTCCAAATGGTATTTAATTAACTTCCCGAGCCCCTGGAAGCATGAAAATCACTTTAAACATGCTAATATTAGCTCTAACACTGATGATCCACCTACAAATGTGAACTGACGTTCAAAAATAAAACATTTGAAAACGGACCATTTTCCACATTTCTGAAGCATGACGTAATGGGGGGTGTTATCTCTTTTGTCGAAAATCAGCCGTTTTTGCTCGAACATTAAATGCCTCCAAATGGTATTTAATTAACTTCCCGGGGTGAAGAAACCCTTTTTGAGAACTCAGAGTGAGTAAATTGGCCATTTTCATGCACTTTTAACCATTCCATAAATCTTGTGTTTTGGGCCCCTGGAAGCATGAAAATCACTTTAAACATGCTAATTTTAGCTCTAACACTGATGATCCACCTACAAATGTGAACTGACGTTCAAAAATAAAACATTTGAAAACGGACCATTTTCCACATTTCTGAAGCATGACGTAATGGGGGGGTGTTATCTCTTTTGTCGAAAATCAGCCGTTTTTGCTCGAACATTAAATGCCTCCAAATGGTATTTAATTAACTTCCCGAGCCCCTGGAAGCATGAAAATCACTTTAAACATGCTAATTTTAGCTCTAACACTGATGATCCACCTACAAATGTGAACTGACGTTCAAAAATAAAACATTTGAAAACGGACCATTTTCCACATTTCTGAAGCATGACGTAATGGGGGGGTGTTATCTCTTTTGTCGAAAATCAGCCGTTTTTGCTCGAACATTAAATGCCTCCAAATGGTATTTAATTAACTTCCCGGGGTGAAGAAACCCTTTTTGAGAACTCAGAGTGAGTAAATTGGCCATTTTCATGCACTTTTAACCATTCCATAAATCTTGTGTTTTGGGCCCCTGGAAGCATGAAAATCACTTTAAACATGCTAATTTTAGCTCTAACACTGATGATCCACCTACAAATGTGAACTGACGTTCAAAAATAAAACATTTGAAAACGGACCATTTTCCACATTTCTGAAGCATGACGTAATGGGGGGGTGTTATCTCTTTTGTCGAAAATCAGCCGTTTTTGCTCGAACATTAAATGCCTCCAAATGGTATTTAATTAACTTCCCGGGGTGAAGAAACCCTTTTTGAGAACTCAGAGTGAGTAAATTGGCCATTTTCATGCACTTTTAACCATTCCATAAATCTTGTGTTTTGGGCCCCTGGAAGCATGAAAATCACTTTAAACATGCTAATTTTAGCTCTAACACTGATGATCCACCTACAAATGTGAACTGACGTTCAAAAATAAAACATTTGAAAACGGACCATTTTCCACATTTCTGAAGCATGACGTAATGGGGGGGTGTTATCTCTTTTGTCGAAAATCAGCCGTTTTTGCTCGAACATTAAATGCCTCCAAATGGTATTTAATTAACTTCCCGAGCCCCTGGAAGCATGAAAATCACTTTAAACATGCAAATTTTAGCTCTAACACTGATGATCCACCTACAAATGTGAACTGACGTTCAAAAATAAAACATTTGAAAACGGACCATTTTCCACATTTCTGAAGCATGACGTAATGGGGGGGTGTTATCTCTTTTGTCGAAAATCAGCCGTTTTTGCTCGAACATTAAATGCCTCCAAATGGTATTTAATTAACTTCCCGAGCCCCTGGAAGCATGAAAATCACTTTAAACATGCTAATTTTAGCTCTAACACTGATGATCCACCTACAAATGTGAACTGACGTTCAAAAATAAAACATTTGAAAACGGACCATTTTCCACATTTCTGAAGCATGACGTAATGGGGGGGTGTTATCTCTTTTGTCGAAAATCAGCCGTTTTTGCTCGAACATTAAATGCCTCCAAATGGTATTTAATTAACTTCCCGGGGTGAAGAAACCCTTTTTGAGAACTCAGAGTGAGTAAATTGGCCATTTTCATGCACTTTTAACCATTCCATAAATCTTGTGTTTTGGGCCCCTGGAAGCATGAAAATCACTTTAAACATGCTAATTTTAGCTCTAACACTGATGATCCACCTACAAATGTGAACTGACGTTCAAAAATAAAACATTTGAAAACGGACCATTTTCCACATTTCTGAAGCATGACGTAATGGGGGGGTGTTATCTCTTTTGTCGAAAATCAGCCGTTTTTGCTCGAACATTAAATGCCTCCAAATGGTATTTAATTAACTTCCCGAGCCCCTGGAAGCATGAAAATCACTTTAAACATGCTAATTTTAGCTCTAACACTGATGATCCACCTACAAATGTGAACTGACGTTCAAAAATAAAACATTTGAAAACGGACCATTTTCCACATTTCTGAAGCATGACGTAATGGGGGGGTGTTATCTCTTTTGTCGAAAATCAGCCGTTTTTGCTCGAACATTAAATGCCTCCAAATGGTATTTAATTAACTTCCCGGGGTGAAGAAACCCTTTTTGAGAACTCAGAGTGAGTAAATTGGCCATTTTCATGCACTATTAACCATTCCATAAATCTTGTGTTTTGGGCCCCTGGAAGCATGAAAATCACTTTAAACATGCTAATTTTAGCTCTAACACTGATGATCCACCTACAAATGTGAACTGACGTTCAAAAATAAAACATTTGAAAACGGACCATTTTCCACATTTCTGAAGCATGACGTAATGGGGGGGTGTTATCTCTTTTGTCGAAAATCAGCCGTTTTTGCTCGAACATTAAATGCCTCCAAATGGTATTTAATTAACTTCCCGGGGTGAAGAAACCCTTTTTGAGAACTCAGAGTGAGTAAATTGGCCATTTTCATGCACTTTTAACCATTCCATAAATCTTGTGTTTTGGGCCCCTGGAAGCATGAAAATCACTTTAAACATGCTAATTTTAGCTCTAACACTGATGATCCACCTACAAATGTGAACTGACGTTCAAAAATAAAACATTTGAAAACGGACCATTTTCCACATTTCTGAAGCATGACGTAATGGGGGGGTGTTATCTCTTTTGTCGAAAATCAGCCGTTTTTGCTCGAACATTAAATGCCTCCAAATGGTATTTAATTAACTTCCCGAGCCCCTGGAAGCATGAAAATCACTTTAAACATGCTAATTTTAGCTCTAACACTGATGATCCACCTACAAATGTGAACTGACGTTCAAAAATAAAACATTTGAAAACGGACCATTTCCACATTTCTGAAGCATGACGTAATGGGGGGGTGTTATCTCTTTTGTCGAAAATCAGCCGTTTTTGCTCGAACATTAAATGCCTCCAAATGGTATTTAATTAACTTACCGGGGTGAAGAAACCCTTTTTGAGAACTCAGAGTGAGTAAATTGGCCATTTTCATGCTTTTTTAACCATTCCATAAATCTTGTGTTTTGGGCCCCTGGAAGCATGAAAATCACTTTAAACATGCTAATTTTAGCTCTAACACTGATGATCCACCTACAAATGTGAACTGACGTTCAAAAATAAAACATTTGAAAACGGACCATTTTCCACATTTCTGAAGCATGACGTAATGGGGGGGTGTTATCTCTTTTGTCGAAAATCAGCCGTTTTTGCTCGAACATTAAATGCCTCCAAATGGTATTTAATTAACTTCCCGAGCCCCTGGAAGCATGAAAATCACTTTAAACATGCTAATTTTAGCTCTAACACTGATGATCCACCTACAAATGTGAACTGACGTTCAAAAATAAAACATTTGAAAACGGACCATTTTCCACATTTCTGAAGCATGACGTAATGGGGGGGTGTTATCTCTTTTGTCGAAAATCAGCCGTTTTTGCTCGAACATTAAATGCCTCCAAATGGTATTTAATTAACTTCCCGAGCCCCTGGAAGCATGAAAATCACTTTAAACATGCTAATTTTAGCTCTAACACTGATGATCCACCTACAAATGTGAACTGACGTTCAAAAATAAAACATTTGAAAACGGACCATTTTCCACATTTCTGAAGCATGACGTAATGGGGGGGTGTTATCTCTTTTGTCGAAAATCAGCCGTTTTTGCTCGAACATTAAATGCCTCCAAATGGTATTTAATTAACTTCCCGAGCCCCTGGAAGCATGAAAATCACTTTAAACATGCTAATATTAGCTCTAACACTGATGATCCACCTACAAATGTGAACTGACGTTCAAAAATAAAACATTTGAAAACGGACCATTTTCCACATTTCTGAAGCATGACGTAATGGGGGGTGTTATCTCTTTTGTCGAAAATCAGCCGTTTTTGCTCGAACATTAAATGCCTCCAAATGGTATTTAATTAACTTCCCGGGGTGAAGAAACCCTTTTTGAGAACTCAGAGTGAGTAAATTGGCCATTTTCATGCACTTTTAACCATTCCATAAATCTTGTGTTTTGGGCCCCTGGAAGCATGAAAATCACTTTAAACATGCTAATTTTAGCTCTAACACTGATGATCCACCTACAAATGTGAACTGACGTTCAAAAATAAAACATTTGAAAACGGACCATTTTCCACATTTCTGAAGCATGACGTAATGGGGGGGTGTTATCTCTTTTGTCGAAAATCAGCCGTTTTTGCTCGAACATTAAATGCCTCCAAATGGTATTTAATTAACTTCCCGAGCCCCTGGAAGCATGAAAATCACTTTAAACATGCTAATTTTAGCTCTAACACTGATGATCCACCTACAAATGTGAACTGACGTTCAAAAATAAAACATTTGAAAACGGACCATTTTCCACATTTCTGAAGCATGACGTAATGGGGGGGTGTTATCTCTTTTGTCGAAAACAGCCGTTTTTGCTCGAACATTAAATGCCTCCAAATGGTATTTAATTAACTTCCCGGGGTGAAGAAACCCTTTTTGAGAACTCAGAGTGAGTAAATTGGCCATTTTCATGCACTTTTAACCATTCCATAAATCTTGTGTTTTGGGGCCCCTGGAAGCATGAAAATCACTTTAAACATGCTAATTTTAGCTCTAACACTGATGATCCACCTACAAATGTGAACTGACGTTCAAAAATAAAACATTTGAAAACGGACCATTTTCCACATTTCTGAAGCATGACGTAATGGGGGGGTGTTATCTCTTTTGTCGAAAATCAGCCGTTTTTGCTCGAACATTAAATGCCTCCAAATGGTATTTAATTAACTTCCCGGGGTGAAGAAACCCTTTTTGAGAACTCAGAGTGAGTAAATTGGCCATTTTCATGCACTTTTAACCATTCCATAAATCTTGTGTTTTGGGCCCCTGGAAGCATGAAAATCACTTTAAACATGCTAATTTTAGCTCTAACACTGATGATCCACCTACAAATGTGAACTGACGTTCAAAAATAAAACATTTGAAAACGGACCATTTTCCACATTTCTGAAGCATGACGTAATGGGGGGGGGTGTTATCTCTTTTGTCGAAAATCAGCCGTTTTTGCTCGAACATTAAATGCCTCCAAATGGTATTTAATTAACTTCCCGAGCCCCTGGAAGCATGAAAATCACTTTAAACATGCTAATTTTAGCTCTAACACTGATGATCCACCTACAAATGTGAACTGACGTTCAAAATAAAACATTTGAAAACGGACCATTTTCCACATTTCTGAAGCATGACGTAATGGGGGGGGTGTTATCTCTTTTGTCGAAAATCAGCCGTTTTTGCTCGAACATTAAATGCCTCCAAATGGTATTTAATTAACTTCCCGGGGTGAAGAAACCCTTTTTGAGAACTCAGAGTGAGTAAATTGGCCATTTTCATGCACTTTTAACCATTCCATAAATCTTGTGTTTTGGGCCCCTGGAAGCATGAAAATCACTTTAAACATGCTAATTTTAGCTCTAACACTGATGATCCACCTACAAATGTGAACTGACGTTCAAAAATAAAACATTTGAAAACGGACCATTTTCCACATTTCTGAAGCATGACGTAATGGGGGGGGTGTTATCTCTTTTGTCGAAAATCAGCCGTTTTTGCTCGAACATTAAATGCCTCCAAATGGTATTTAATTAACTTCCCGAGCCCCTGGAAGCATGAAAATCACTTTAAACATGCTAATTTTAGCTCTAACACTGATGATCCACCTACAAATGTGAACTGACGTTCAAAAATAAAACATTTGAAAACGGACCATTTTCCACATTTCTGAAGCATGACGTAATGGGGGGGTGTTATCTCTTTTGTCGAAAATCAGCCGTTTTTGCTCGAACATTAAATGCCTCCAAATGGTATTTAATTAACTTCCCGGGGTGAAGAAACCCTTTTTGAGAACTCAGAGTGAGTAAATTGGCCATTTTCATGCACTTTTAACCATTCCATAAATCTTGTGTTTTGGGCCCCTGGAAGCATGAAAATCACTTTAAACATGCTAATTTTAGCTCTAACACTGATGATCCACCTACAAATGTGAACTGACGTTCAAAAATAAAACATTTGAAAACGGACCATTTTCCACATTTCTGAAGCATGACGTAATGGGGGGGGTGTTATCTCTTTTGTCGAAAATCAGCCGTTTTTGCTCGAACATTAAATGCCTCCAAATGGTATTTAATTAACTTCCCGAGCCCCTGGAAGCATGAAAATCACTTTAAACATGCAAATTTTAGCTCTAACACTGATGATCCACCTACAAATGTGAACTGACGTTCAAAAATAAAACATTTGAAAACGGACCATTTTCCACATTTCTGAAGCATGACGTAATGGGGGGGTGTTATCTCTTTTGTCGAAAATCAGCCGTTTTTGCTCGAACATTAAATGCCTCCAAATGGTATTTAATTAACTTCCCGAGCCCCTGGAAGCATGAAAATCACTTTAAACATGCTAATTTTAGCTCTAACACTGATGATCCACCTACAAATGTGAACTGACGTTCAAAAATAAAACATTTGAAAACGGACCATTTTCCACATTTCTGAAGCATGACGTAATGGGGGGTGTTATCTCTTTTGTCGAAAATCAGCCGTTTTTGCTCGAACATTAAATGCCTCCAAATGGTATTTAATTAACTTCCCGGGGTGAAGAAACCCTTTTTGAGAACTCAGAGTGAGTAAATTGGCCATTTTCATGCACTTTTAACCATTCCATAAATCTTGTGTTTTGGGCCCCTGGAAGCATGAAAATCACTTTAAACATGCTAATTTTAGCTCTAACACTGATGATCCACCTACAAATGTGAACTGACGTTCAAAAATAAAACATTTGAAAACGGACCATTTTCCACATTTCTGAAGCATGACGTAATGGGGGGGTGTTATCTCTTTTGTCGAAAATCAGCCGTTTTTGCTCGAACATTAAATGCCTCCAAATGGTATTTAATTAACTTCCCGAGCCCCTGGAAGCATGAAAATCACTTTAAACATGCTAATTTTAGCTCTAACACTGATGATCCACCTACAAATGTGAACTGACGTTCAAAAATAAAACATTTGAAAACGGACCATTTTCCACATTTCTGAAGCATGACGTAATGGGGGGGTGTTATCTCTTTTGTCGAAAATCAGCCGTTTTTGCTCGAACATTAAATGCCTCCAAATGGTATTTAATTAACTTCCCGGGGTGAAGAAACCCTTTTTGAGAACTCAGAGTGAGTAAATTGGCCATTTTCATGCACTATTAACCATTCCATAAATCTTGTGTTTTGGGCCCCTGGAAGCATGAAAATCACTTTAAACATGCTAATTTTAGCTCTAACACTGATGATCCACCTACAAATGTGAACTGACGTTCAAAAATAAAACATTTGAAAACGGACCATTTTCCACATTTCTGAAGCATGACGTAATGGGGGGGTGTTATCTCTTTTGTCGAAAATCAGCCGTTTTTGCTCGAACATTAAATGCCTCCAAATGGTATTTAATTAACTTCCCGGGGTGAAGAAACCCTTTTTGAGAACTCAGAGTGAGTAAATTGGCCATTTTCATGCACTTTTAACCATTCCATAAATCTTGTGTTTTGGGCCCCTGGAAGCATGAAAATCACTTTAAACATGCTAATTTTAGCTCTAACACTGATGATCCACTACAAATGTGAACTGACGTTCAAAAATAAAACATTTGAAAACGGACCATTTTCCACATTTCTGAAGCATGACGTAATGGGGGGGTGTTATCTCTTTTGTCGAAAATCAGCCGTTTTTGCTCGAACATTAAATGCCTCCAAATGGTATTTAATTAACTTCCCGAGCCCCTGGAAGCATGAAAATCACTTTAAACATGCTAATTTTAGCTCTAACACTGATGATCCACCTACAAATGTGAACTGACGTTCAAAAATAAAACATTTGAAAACGGACCATTTCCACATTTCTGAAGCATGACGTAATGGGGGGGTGTTATCTCTTTTGTCGAAAATCAGCCGTTTTTGCTCGAACATTAAATGCCTCCAAATGGTATTTAATTAACTTACCGGGGTGAAGAAACCCTTTTTGAGAACTCAGAGTGAGTAAATTGGCCATTTTCATGCACTTTTAACCATTCCATAAATCTTGTGTTTTGGGCCCCTGGAAGCATGAAAATCACTTTAAACATGCTAATTTTAGCTCTAACACTGATGATCCACCTACAAATGTGAACTGACGTTCAAAAATAAAACATTTGAAAACGGACCATTTTCCACATTTCTGAAGCATGACGTAATGGGGGGGTGTTATCTCTTTTGTCGAAAATCAGCCGTTTTTGCTCGAACATTAAATGCCTCCAAATGGTATTTAATTAACTTCCCGAGCCCCTGGAAGCATGAAAATCACTTTAAACATGCTAATTTTAGCTCTAACACTGATGATCCACCTACAAATGTGAACTGACGTTCAAAAATAAAACATTTGAAAACGGACCATTTTCCACATTTCTGAAGCATGACGTAATGGGGGGGTGTTATCTCTTTTGTCGAAAATCAGCCGTTTTTGCTCGAACATTAAATGCCTCCAAATGGTATTTAATTAACTTCCCGAGCCCCTGGAAGCATGAAAATCACTTTAAACATGCTAATTTTAGCTCTAACACTGATGATCCACCTACAAATGTGAACTGACGTTCAAAAATAAAACATTTGAAAACGGACCATTTTCCACATTTCTGAAGCATGACGTAATGGGGGGGTGTTATCTCTTTTGTCGAAAATCAGCCGTTTTTGCTCGAACATTAAATGCCTCCAAATGGTATTTAATTAACTTCCCGAGCCCCTGGAAGCATGAAAATCACTTTAAACATGCTAATATTAGCTCTAACACTGATGATCCACCTACAAATGTGAACTGACGTTCAAAAATAAAACATTTGAAAACGGACCATTTTCCACATTTCTGAAGCATGACGTAATGGGGGGGTGTTATCTCTTTTGTCGAAAATCAGCCGTTTTTGCTCGAACATTAAATGCCTCCAAATGGTATTTAATTAACTTCCCGGGTGAAGAAACCCTTTTTGAGAACTCAGAGTGAGTAAATTGGCCATTTTCATGCACTTTTAACCATTCCATAAATCTTGTGTTTTTGGGCCCCTGGAAGCATGAAAATCACTTTAAACATGCTAATTTTAGCTCTAACACTGATGATCCACCTACAAATGTGAACTGACGTTCAAAAATAAAACATTTGAAAACGGACCATTTTCCACATTTCTGAAGCATGACGTAATGGGGGGGTGTTATCTCTTTTGTCGAAAATCAGCCGTTTTTGCTCGAACATTAAATGCCTCCAAATGGTATTTAATTAACTTCCCGAGCCCCTGGAAGCATGAAAATCACTTTAAACATGCTAATTTTAGCTCTAACACTGATGATCCACCTACAAATGTGAACTGACGTTCAAAAATAAAACATTTGAAAACGGACCATTTTCCACATTTCTGAAGCATGACGTAATGGGGGGGGTGTTATCTCTTTTGTCGAAAATCAGCCGTTTTTGCTCGAACATTAAATGCCTCCAAATGGTATTTAATTAACTTCCCGGGGTGAAGAAACCCTTTTTGAGAACTCAGAGTGAGTAAATTGGCCATTTTCATGCACTTTTAACCATTCCATAAATCTTGTGTTTTGGGCCCCTGGAAGCATGAAAATCACTTTAAACATGCTAATTTTAGCTCTAACACTGATGATCCACCTACAAATGTGAACTGACGTTCAAAAATAAAACATTTGAAAACGGACCATTTTCCACATTTCTGAAGCATGACGTAATGGGGGGGTGTTATCTCTTTTGTCGAAAATCAGCCGTTTTTGCTCGAACATTAAATGCCTCCAAATGGTATTTAATTAACTTCCCGGGGTGAAGAAACCCTTTTTGAGAACTCAGAGTGAGTAAATTGGCCATTTTCATGCACTTTTAACCATTCCATAAATCTTGTGTTTTGGGCCCCTGGAAGCATGAAAATCACTTTAAACATGCTAATTTTAGCTCTAACACTGATGATCCACCTACAAATGTGAACTGACGTTCAAAAATAAAACATTTGAAAACGGACCATTTTCCACATTTCTGAAGCATGACGTAATGGGGGGGGGTGTTATCTCTTTTGTCGAAAATCAGCCGTTTTTGCTCGAACATTAAATGCCTCCAAATGGTATTTAATTAACTTCCCGAGCCCCTGGAAGCATGAAAATCACTTTAAACATGCTAATTTTAGCTCTAACACTGATGATCCACCTACAAATGTGAACTGACGTTCAAAAATAAAACATTTGAAAACGGACCATTTTCCACATTTCTGAAGCATGACGTAATGGGGGGGTGTTATCTCTTTTGTCGAAAATCAGCCGTTTTTGCTCGAACATTAAATGCCTCCAAATGGTATTTAATTAACTTCCCGGGGTGAAGAAACCCTTTTTGAGAACTCAGAGTGAGTAAATTGGCCATTTTCATGCACTTTTAACCATTCCATAAATCTTGTGTTTTGGGCCCCTGGAAGCATGAAAATCACTTTAAACATGCTAATTTTAGCTCTAACACTGATGATCCACCTACAAATGTGAACTGACGTTCAAAAATAAAACATTTGAAAACGGACCATTTTCCACATTTCTGAAGCATGACGTAATGGGGGGGTGTTATCTCTTTTGTCGAAAAATCAGCCGTTTTTGCTCGAACATTAAATGCCTCCAAATGGTATTTAATTAACTTCCCGAGCCCCTGAAGCATGAAAATCACTTTAAACATGCTAATATTAGCTCTAACACTGATGATCCACCTACAAATGTGAACTGACGTTCAAAAATAAAACATTTGAAAACGGACCATTTTCCACATTTCTGAAGCATGACGTAATGGGGGGTGTTATCTCTTTTGTCGAAAATCAGCCGTTTTTGCTCGAACATTAAATGCCTCCAAATGGTATTTAATTAACTTCCCGGGGTGAAGAAACCCTTTTTGAGAACTCAGAGTGAGTAAATTGGCCATTTTCATGCACTTTTAACCATTCCATAAATCTTGTGTTTTGGGCCCCTGGAAGCATGAAAATCACTTTAAACATGCTAATTTTAGCTCTAACACTGATGATCCACCTACAAATGTGAACTGACGTTCAAAAAATAAAACATTTGAAAACGGACCATTTTCCACATTTCTGAAGCATGACGTAATGGGGGGGTGTTATCTCTTTTGTCGAAAATCAGCCGTTTTTGCTCGAACATTAAATGCCTCCAAATGGTATTTAATTAACTTCCCGAGCCCCTGGAAGCATGAAAATCACTTTAAACATACTAATTTTAGCTCTAACACTGATGATCCACCTACAAATGTGAACTGACGTTCAAAAATAAAACATTTGAAAACGGACCATTTTCCACATTTCTGAAGCATGACGTAATGGGGGGGGTGTTATCTCTTTTGTCGAAAATCAGCCGTTTTTGCTCGAACATTAAATGCCTCCAAATGGTATTTAATTAACTTCCCGGGGTGAAGAAACCCTTTTTGAGAACTCAGAGTGAGTAAATTGGCCATTTTCATGCACTTTTAACCATTCCATAAATCTTGTGTTTTGGGCCCCTGGAAGCATGAAAATCACTTTAAACATGCTAATTTTAGCTCTAACACTGATGATCCACCTACAAATGTGAACTGACGTTCAAAAATAAAACATTTGAAAACGGACCATTTTCCACATTTCTGAAGCATGACGTAATGGGGGGGTGTTATCTCTTTTGTCGAAAATCAGCCGTTTTTGCTCGAACATTAAATGCCTCCAAATGGTATTTAATTAACTTCCCGGGGTGAAGAAACCCTTTTTGAGAACTCAGAGTGAGTAAATTGGCCATTTTCATGCACTTTTAACCATTCCATAAATCTTGTGTTTTGGGCCCCTGGAAGCATGAAAATCACTTTAAACATGCTAATTTTAGCTCTAACACTGATGATCCACCTACAAATGTGAACTGACGTTCAAAAATAAAACATTTGAAAACGGACCATTTTCCACATTTCTGAAGCATGACGTAATGGGGGGGGTGTTATCTCTTTTGTCGAAAATCAGCCGTTTTTGCTCGAACATTAAATGCCTCCAAATGGTATTTAATTAACTTCCCGAGCCCCTGGAAGCATGAAAATCACTTTAAACATGCTAATTTTAGCTCTAACACTGATGATCCACCTACAAATGTGAACTGACGTTCAAAAATAAAACATTTGAAAACGGACCATTTTCCACATTTCTGAAGCATGACGTAATGGGGGGGTGTTATCTCTTTTGTCGAAAATCAGCCGTTTTTGCTCGAACATTAAATGCCTCCAAATGGTATTTAATTAACTTCCCGGGGTGAAGAAACCCTTTTTGAGAACTCAGAGTGAGTAAATTGGCCATTTTCATGCACTTTTAACCATTCCATAAATCTTGTGTTTTGGGCCCCTGGAAGCATGAAAATCACTTTAAACATGCTAATTTTAGCTCTAACACTGATGATCCACCTACAAATGTGAACTGACGTTCAAAAATAAAACATTTGAAAACGGACCATTTTCCACATTTCTGAAGCATGACGTAATGGGGGGGTGTTATCTCTTTTGTCGAAAATCAGCCGTTTTTGCTCGAACATTAAATGCCTCCAAATGGTATTTAATTAACTTCCCGAGCCCCTGGAAGCATGAAAATCACTTTAAACATGCAAATTTTAGCTCTAACACTGATGATCCACCTACAAATGTGAACTGACGTTCAAAAATAAAACATTTGAAAACGGACCATTTTCCACATTTCTGAAGCATGACGTAATGGGGGGGTGTTATCTCTTTTGTCGAAAATCAGCCGTTTTTGCTCGAACATTAAATGCCTCCAAATGGTATTTAATTAACTTCCGAGCCCCTGGAAGCATGAAAATCACTTTAAACATGCTAATTTTAGCTCTAACACTGATGATCCACCTACAAATGTGAACTGACGTTCAAAAATAAAACATTTGAAAACGGACCATTTTCCACATTTCTGAAGCATGACGTAATGGGGGGGTGTTATCTCTTTTGTCGAAAATCAGCCGTTTTTGCTCGAACATTAAATGCCTCCAAATGGTATTTAATTAACTTCCCGGGGTGAAGAAACCCTTTTTGAGAACTCAGAGTGAGTAAATTGGCCATTTTCATGCACTTTTAACCATTCCATAAATCTTGTGTTTTGGGCCCCTGGAAGCATGAAAATCACTTTAAACATGCTAATTTTAGCTCTAACACTGATGATCCACCTACAAATGTGAACTGACGTTCAAAAATAAAACATTTGAAAACGGACCATTTTCCACATTTCTGAAGCATGACGTAATGGGGGGTGTTATCTCTTTTGTCGAAAATCAGCCGTTTTTGCTCGAACATTAAATGCCTCCAAATGGTATTTAATTAACTTTCCCGAGCCCCTGGAAGCATGAAAATCACTTTAAACATGCTAATTTTAGCTCTAACACTGATGATCCACCTACAAATGTGAACTGACGTTCAAAAATAAAACATTTGAAAACGGACCATTTTCCACATTTCTGAAGCATGACGTAATGGGGGGGTGTTATCTCTTTTGTCGAAAATCAGCCGTTTTTGCTCGAACATTAAATGCCTCCAAATGGTATTTAATTAACTTCCCGGGGTGAAGAAACCCTTTTTGAGAACTCAGAGTGAGTAAATTGGCCATTTTCATGCACTTTTAACCATTCCATAAATCTTGTGTTTTGGGCCCCTGGAAGCATGAAAATCACTTTAAACATGCTAATTTTAGCTCTAACACTGATGATCCACCTACAAATGTGAACTGACGTTCAAAAATAAAACATTTGAAAACGGACCATTTTCCACATTTCTGAAGCATGACGTAATGGGGGGGTGTTATCTCTTTTGTCGAAAATCAGCCGTTTTTGCTCGAACATTAAATGCCTCCAAATGGTATTTAATTAACTTCCCGGGGTGAAGAAACCCTTTTTGAGAACTCAGAGTGAGTAAATTGGCCATTTTCATGCACTTTTAACCATTCATAAATCTTGTGTTTTGGGCCCCTGGAAGCATGAAAATCACTTTAAACATGCTAATTTTAGCTCTAACACTGATGATCCACCTACAAATGTGAACTGACCGTTCAAAAATAAAACATTTGAAAACGGACCATTTTCCACATTTCTGAAGCATGACGTAATGGGGGGGTGTTATCTCTTTTGTCGAAAATCAGCCGTTTTTGCTCGAACATTAAATGCCTCCAAATGGTATTTAATTAACTTCCCGAGCCCCTGGAAGCATGAAAATCACTTTAAACATGCTAATTTTAGCTCTAACACTGATGATCCACCTACAAATGTGAACTGACGTTCAAAAATAAAACATTTGAAAACGGACCATTTCCACATTTCTGAAGCATGACGTAATGGGGGGGTGTTATCTCTTTTGTCGAAAATCAGCCATTTTTGCTCGAACATTAAATGCCTCCAAATGGTATTTAATTAACTTCCCGGGGTGAAGAAACCCTTTTTGAGAACTCAGAGTGAGTAAATTGGCCATTTTCATGCACTTTTAACCATTCCATAAATCTTGTGTTTTGGGCCCCTGGAAGCATGAAAATCACTTTAAACATGCTAATTTTAGCTCTAACACTGATGATCCACCTACAAATGTGAACTGACGTTCAAAAATAAAACATTTGAAAACGGACCATTTTCCACATTTCTGAAGCATGACGTAATGGGGGGGTGTTATCTCTTTTGTCGAAAATCAGCCGTTTTTGCTCGAACATTAAATGCCTCCAAATGGTATTTAATTAACTTCCCGAGCCCCTGGAAGCATGAAAATCACTTTAAACATGCTAATTTTAGCTCTAACACTGATGATCCACCTACAAATGTGAACTGACGTTCAAAAATAAAACATTTGAAAACGGACCATTTTCCACATTTCTGAAGCATGACGTAATGGGGGGGTGTTATCTCTTTTGTCGAAAATCAGCCGTTTTTGCTCGAACATTAAATGCCTCCAAATGGTATTTAATTAACTTCCCGAGCCCCTGGAAGCATGAAAATCACTTTAAACATGCTAATTTTAGCTCTAACACTGATGATCCACCTACAAATGTGAACTGACGTTCAAAAATAAAACATTTGAAAACGGACCATTTTCCACATTTCTGAAGCATGACGTAATGGGGGGGTGTTATCTCTTTTGTCGAAAATCAGCCGTTTTTGCTCGAACATTAAATGCCTCCAAATGGTATTTAATTAACTTCCCGAGCCCCTGGAAGCATGAAAATCACTTTAAACATGCTAATTTTAGCTCTAACACTGATGATCCACCTACAAATGTGAACTGACGTTCAAAAATAAAACATTTGAAAACGGACAATTTTCCACATTTCTGAAAGCATGACGTAATGGGGGGGTGTTATCTCTTTTGTCGAAAATCAGCCGTTTTTGCTCGAACATTAAATGCCTCCAAATGGTATTTAATTAACTTCCCGGGGTGAAGAAACCCTTTTTGAGAACTCAGAGTGAGTAAATTGGCCATTTTCATGCACTTTTAACCATTCCATAAATCTTGTGTTTTGGGCCCCTGGAAGCATGAAAATCACTTTAAACATGCTAATTTTAGCTCTAACACTGATGATCCACCTACAAATGTGAACTGACGTTCAAAAATAAAACATTTGAAAACGGACCATTTTCCACATTTCTGAAGCATGACGTAATGGGGGGGTGTTATCTCTTTTGTCGAAAATCAGCCGTTTTTGCTCGAACATTAAATGCCTCCAAATGGTATTTAATTAACTTCCCGAGCCCCTGGAGGCATGAAAATCACTTTAAACATGCTAATTTTAGCTCTAACACTGATGATCCACCTACAAATGTGAACTGACGTTCAAAAATAAAACATTTGAAAACGGACCATTTTCCACATTTCTGAAGCATGACGTAATGGGGGGGTGTTATCTCTTTTGTCGAAAATCAGCCGTTTTTGCTCGAACATTAAATGCCTCCAAATGGTATTTAATTAACTTCCCGAGCCCCTGGAAGCATGAAAATCACTTTAAACATGCTAATTTTAGCTCTAACACTGATGATCCACCTACAAATGTGAACTGACGTTCAAAAATAAAACATTTGAAAACGGACCATTTTCCACATTTCTGAAGCATGACGTAATGGGGGGGTGTTATCTCTTTTGTCGAAAACAGCCGTTTTTTGCTCGAACATTAAATGCCTCCAAATGGTATTTAATTAACTTCCCGGGGTGAAGAAACCCTTTTTGAGAACTCAGAGTGAGTAAATTGGCCATTTTCATGCACTTTTAACCATTCCATAAATCTTGTGTTTGGGCCCCTGGAAGCATGAAAATCACTTTAAACATGCTAATTTTAGCTCTAACACTGATGATCCACCTACAAATGTGAACTGACGTTCAAAAATAAAACATTTGAAAACGGACCATTTTCCACATTTCTGAAGCATGACGTAATGGGGGGGTGTTATCTCTTTTGTCGAAAATCAGCCGTTTTTGCTCGAACATTAAATGCCTCCAAATGGTATTTAATTAACTTCCCGAGCCCCTGGAAGCATGAAAATCACTTTAAACATGCTAATTTTAGCTCTAACACTGATGATCCACCTACAAATGTGAACTGACGTTCAAAAATAAAACATTTGAAAACGGACCATTTTCCACATTTCTGAAGCATGACGTAATGGGGGGGTGTTATCTCTTTTGTCGAAAATCAGCCGTTTTTGCTCGAACATTAAATGCCTCCAAATGGTATTTAATTAACTTCCCGAGCCCCTGGAAGCATGAAAATCACTTTAAACATGCTAATTTTAGCTCTAACACTGATGATCCACCTACAAATGTGAACTGACGTTCAAAAATAAAACATTTGAAAACGGACCATTTTCCACATTTCTGAAGCATGACGTAATGGGGGGGTGTTATCTCTTTTGTCGAAAATCAGCCGTTTTTGCTCGAACATTAAATGCCTCCAAATGGTATTTAATTAA